>NW_024081717.1:340744-602047 GCF_003009895.1 Hyaena hyaena | reverse complement strand
AATCTCTCAGGTTTTGTAAGGTTTCCAATGTCTTCAGATCTTTTCTGTGTGATGTATGGGCGCGAGTGCAAGTACGGAGCTCCTTACTTCTCCGCCATCTTGCCCTCTCCCCCCTGAAAATAAAATTTTTAATTGTTCTTACATGATTATACTTTGCAGCAGCTCAATTTCAATCAAGTGTGGGGACTCTGACCCTTGAGTGTGGGGAGAGTGCAGATATGGGTTGTATCTTTCCTGCAGAGACTTATTCACGCTGGATGGTCAGCTTACTCCATCTGGGACTATCCTGGATTCACACAATGAAGGGGTGGATGCCGTTTGGAGCTATTTTTATAAATCTATTCTATTTTTGTTAGCTTTCTGTGATAAAGAAGCCTGCCAGCCACATAGCCTGGGACCTTTGCATCTGCTGCTCATGACTGTCCCCATTGTGCACATGAAGACGCACTGACTGATTGTAACTCCCCATTTTAGAGGCCACCCAGGCTTCTACCACCATCTACAGTTTGATTGTTTTTTATTCCTTTAATTATAAAAGATACACCTTGTAAAAAATTCAAACATCATAAACATATATGAAGAAAAAGGTATGTTTTCCTTATACTTCTCTTTTGAGAAAGATATTCTGCCCTTTGAATCCCTTGTTCTCCAAACCTGCTCCTTAGGAGGAAAACATTATAAATAGGTTGGTGCATATCCCCCAGACCTTTATTATTTTAAGTGTAAATACACACACACACACACACACACACACACACTGCTGATTGTACTGTTTTACAACACATTCTGTTCTTAATGTTTTCATTAATTCATTCAACACCTTTCCATGTCAGTACATATACATTTTCCAAAAATTTTAAGAATATGCTAAAAATTGTATGAAATTACAAAGCACAAAAACCATGATGAGGTCATGCTGGGTGTGCTGAACTCAAAGGGAGCAAAAGGCTTGGAGCTATGGGTCCTTTAGAAAATTACTAAAGAAAAAGAAGGAAGAAGAGCTAAGAAAAACAAAGGCTATCAATTGTGTTTAATTTAATCAAATTGAAGTCACACTGAGTATTCTTACTTAAAACATTGACTGGTATTTTTTTTTTTCTGGTGGTAAAATGCAAAGAGGTAGAATAGGGCCTAGGCTCTAGTCTAAATGTGTTACTTTGTCATTTCTCTTGACTCTCCTGAGCTTTCTATTCCTTACTTAAAACAAACAAACAAAAACAACCAAAAAACAGAAGCAAACGACCACATTAGACTTGACGGTATCCACGGTTCTTCTTATTTCTGATTAGTGTTTTAATTTCCTAGAGAAAAAAAAAACCCTGAAGAATTTTGTTAGGTATAAAGTAGTCATTGTTCCAGAGTACTCTTGATTCTTCTTGTCTGTTTCTCAATGGCACTTCACTGGGCTGATTACGCAGGTCACATTACCCTGCCATGTTAGCTGATAATAATACTGACATTCTGTTTCACAGTTTATAAAGAGTTTTCACACACCTTATCACATCTGATGTTCACAGTTATTCAGTGACACAGATTGAGCAGATATTATTTTAATCCCCATTTTGTAGATTAGGAATTTAGTTCACAGAGGACATGCAGAAACCTGATTCCTACCTACATTGTCTCTAGCACTGATGACTGAATAGACATACAGACATGCATGACATGGACAATCATTACTTTGTTCTTATTTGAGAACTTTACCTATGGCGTGTTTCTAATAATAAGGAATGGATGTTATTTGATACTTAGCAGACAAAGGAGGTTTAAATTCACTGAGAATATATATACATTTTTTTTTTAACACAGATAATCATAGAGAATCTTTTGGAGCATCAGTAGATAAAGACGCCTTTGACTCAGTGGAACTCGGTGCAAAGTTTCTGGATTCTGTTAGATCCTGCCTCTTTGCTCCAGAATCATCAGTTCCAAAGACTTCCTTGTGCTTCTCTTTATTCTTTTAGGTCTCCTGGGGCTTTTCATTTTGCATTTCTTCATCTTGAAATGTGCTTCCGCTCCTCGTCTTTCTGTCAAATGTCTACTTAGCCTTCAGGCGCAAGGATTACCTTCTCTGTCAATTATTTGCTCAGGATCTCCTGCAAATATACATGCTTTTATGTCTCTACTGCAACCTTTAAGATCTCCGTTATAGCAATCATCTCATTTCTGTCTAAACTGAAGTACAACCTTCTTAAAGGGAACATAAAATGTATCCTTTCACTCTTATATTCCCAGACAGCATGGACTGTGATAGAGATGTTAAAAATATGTAGGAAATGAGTAATTTAATTTCACTGACTCTTATGAAGTTAGGATTTTAGCAAAACTTTTAGATTTAGTTTCTATGTAATTTGTTGTGGGAACTTTCTTCTTCACCTCTTAATCCTCAGTATTTTACCTTTTAAAATTTGAAGCAATTACAAACTTACAGAAAAGATGCAAGGAAGGACCTTTCCTCACTGAACCATTTGAGTGTAAGTTGCTGGTCTAATGTCCTATTATCTTGGAAAACTTTAATAATGTATTTCCTACATTCTTCGACCAATTCCTTGTTTTCAGGCACAATGAGAGAATCCAGGGGTGTCTTGTTCTTCCCCTACCTGGTCCCAGAATCAACCCTTTCTCTAAGGAGCTCTAGTTCCTATTAGTGGAGAATAGTTTTTATTTATTATTTATTTTTTAAAGTTTTATTTTTTATTTAAGTATTCCCTACACCCAATATGGTGCTTGAACTCACAACCCTGAGATTAGAAGAGTCCCATGCTCTGCTGAGCCAGCCAGCCACCCCATGAGAATAGGTTTTAGAAGCCGACCTCAGAGCCATAGGTATATTCATTGGTTGCTATTGGGACATCGCTGTTCACTGGACCTGCCAGTGGACAGAGCTAGGGATTATATACCATTATATCTATTTTTATCTGTTTATGCTAAAAACCATGAATTTGCATAAATATTTTCAATTCCAACCCAACAGCATGAGTTTTCTCCCTTTTCAAATTTCCACATCCTTTCCTTGATAGCTAGGAAACTGGTTGCTGTTTTCTTTAATATATTCACTTGTTTAATGAATCTTTTTATGTCTAACTATTTTTTTTTTTTTTTTTAATTTTTGCTGCTGTTTTCTTCTTCCCAGTTCCCTCCTTCTCCTGCTTGGGCTTGACACCCTATGATTCTGCACCCAAAATTCAGTATGAGGGGAATTTCCACACATATCTGAGCAATTCTCAGACACCAGAGGGGTGTCCTACAGTTCAACTCGGTTTTGACGTTATCTATCTGGCGATAGCACCAGATCCCATAGATTAAGGGCTCAGTCCTATGAGATTACCCTCTACCCTGGCAGTTACAAAGTCTGACTTGATATCTTTGCACTGACCTACTGACTATAGATTGGAGGGTTCAATGACTCACAGAACTCCAAGAAACACTTTACTTACTAGATGCCCAGTTTATTATAAAAGGATCAGGGACAGCCAGATGAAAGAGATGCACAGGACAAGGTATGAAAAAAGGACTTGGAGCTTCTATGCTTTCTCCAGGGGTACCATTCTCCATGAATCTCCATGAATTCACCAATCAGGAAGTTCTCCAAACTTAGTCCTTTTGGCTTTTCTTTTTTAAATGTTTATTATTTATTGTTGAGAGAGGGAGCATGAGAAGAGGGCAGAGAGAGAGGGAGACAGAGGATCTGAAATGGGCTCCATGCTGACAGTAGTGAGCCTGATGCAAGGCTCAAACTCGTGAACTGTGAGATCAGAACCTGAGTCAAAGTTGGAGCCTCAACTGACTAAGCCACCCAAATGCCCCTGTCCTTTTGGGTTTTTATGGAAACTCCACTACTTTAGGTAAGGTTGATTAAATCATTGGTTATTGGCGATTGAGTCAATGTCCCTGACCCCAGAGGTCAGGGGAGTGGGATGGAAAGTTGCAGCCTTATAATCACATGGTTGATTCTCTTGGCAAACAGCCCCCATCCTCTGGTGTGGTCCAAAAGTCACCTAAGTAACATAACAAGAGGCACCTTTGTCACTCTCATAACTTAGAAAATCCCAAGGGTTTTAGGAGCTGTGTGCTAGAAATGGGGATGAAGACCAAAAACATATTTCTTATAATAAATCACACTATCAATCTTATCTACTCTTGAAGTCAAGACTACACCATATGTTAGTGAACCGGAGAATAATAAAAAAAAAAAAATCACACTATCATACATGCCACATGAGGCAGCTCTCTGCTCACCGCACAGAGTCTGGTGCCTCATGCTATTTCCTCTCCTCACCCTTCTCCATCCCTGACATTCTGTGCAGGTCCACCATCAAGCACGATGACTTTACCACCCATCCAGACTCTCACTCTCCACACTCAGCTGCCTCTCTGTCCCTCAACCCATGTGTGACATCTTATCTTTGCTCTGGCCCTGAGACACCACACGAGGCCACCATGGACTCACTCACTCTTCTAGACAGAGCTCTGACAAACTGTACTGGAAAGAATGCTCCCCTCATCATACCTGGGTGCTGACATTGTGTGCTGGGGTGCATGCACATATTCTTGCCCCATTTGGGATGCATCTTCTGATGTTCCCTTTGCCATCTGGATCCCTTTGTCACCCTACATGGGCTCTAACTGCCCACACTGAGTTTCCTTCCTACTTGGATACCCTTCTTCTCTTGTTCAGGTTCTAACACCCCTCTCTAGGCTGCAGTGAATGCCCTCCCCACAGATACTATCTAGCATGCTATGCTCCATCTCATGGCTTTAAGACTGGAGGGGGCAGAAGAGAAGGCAAGGGGAAGAAGGGAAAGGGAGGTCCTATCTCTTTGATTTGCTTATTCGTCCTTCCACGGGGAAATTAATGCATGAAAAAGTTTAAAAGATGCCAATTTGCTCCTTATTTGCAATAGTAACAAAAGACGCGGACTGAGAAGAATTTGAAGCTATTAGAAAAAGTCAGACTTGACTTTCAATGTCCTTTCCATTGGAGAATTGAACTTTTATTTTTCTTATAGTGTTTCACATTTTGTTCTGATACAGGAATCCTAAATTAGACATTTAGAAATAAGGCTGGAATGGATATTTGTTCTTCTATCCCAACTTTCTTGTTTCATAGATGAGGGGATTGAACCTATCACCAAGTTTCCCAGGTGACATTGTCCCAAAGAGAAAGCATCTTTCATGATCCTGGCTGGTGTTTCTGGGATTCTCCCTTAAATATTATCATTTAAAATTATGTCCACTTTAAGGCAAGTTTCTGAAAGAAATTATAGTTTATAGCATTCCGCTTTATATTTTAAACTGAAAGGCCTTTTTTCAGTAATGATATGGCTGATACAATGCCATATTTTGGGCCCTAAAACATTATCTGAGTAGTATTTTGGTGACTGTATTTTATTAGAGTGGAAAATCTAGAAATTAGCCTTACCAATTTGATAGTTAGTAACTCATAATTTTCTGAACACTCTGTCTTAATTGCATGCCTAAATTATGTAAACTGTATTTGGTAAAGTTTCCAAGCAAGTTGATTATTATTTTTTAGATTTATTATCTTTTGGGGTTGATGGGCAGGTAAAATGAATGTATACAGACATGAGTAACTAATACAAAAATTTTATTTAAAAAATTCATAATATAAAATTTGTATTATTATTATTTTAGAGAGAGAGAAAGGTGGAGAGAGAGAGAGAGAGAGAATGTGCATGTGTAAGTGGGGCTGAGGGAGGCAGAGAAGAAACTTGAGCAGGCCTCTTGCTTAGCATGGAGCTCACAGGGGGTTTGATCCTACGACCATGGGATCTTTACCTGAATTGAAATCAAGAGTCAGATGCTTAACTAACTGAGTCACCCAGGCATCCCTGAATTTTATATTACTTAAAACCCATTTATATTTGTGGAAAATCCAACATCTTATCAATGTTGCAATTCAAGCTGGGAATGAACAACTTGGGTGTGGATGAAAGATCTAGAGCATTTATTAATTTCCAAGAATCACCTTGAGTCATTGAGGTCAAATGGAAAAATAGGCAGCAAACTATGCTTAAGAATCCAGCAAAAATTGAGCATCTGAGTGGTTCAGTCGGTTAAGCCTTCAACTCTTGATTTTGGCTTAGGTCATGATCTCACGGGTTTGTGAGTTTGAGCCTCACATCAGGCTCCATGCTTGGGATTTTCTTGTTCTCTCCCTCTGTCTCTCTGCCTCTCCCCATTCTTTCTCTGTCTCTGAATAAATAAACTTTTTTTTTTAAGAATTCAATAAAAATCTTGAAGAATCCCATCATCTGTGTAATTGAAGAGCTTAACTGTGATATGAGTTTACTTCTGGCCTTTGGGTGAAATATTTGCCCTTTTTGTATCATTGTAATCTTGCAAATTATTATTAACAAATGTATAGATTTTATAATTGGAAGGGACACACCATTAGGATCATTTTGCTGATTTCTCTCCAAGGCAGGAATCTTTATATAGCTTACCTGTGGCTTTGAAACACCTTCAATCACGGGGCAATCACTACCTCCAAAGCACTTGTGCTTCATATTCCTCAGAAACCTTCTTCTTGGTCATTTTGTGTGGTAACTGCTGCCTTCTACTCTCTGTGCTTAGAACACAGTTAAACATTTTCTGTATAATAGCTCTTCGGTTATGTTCACCCAAATCCTCATCCTTCTGGAATTTTCTCTCTCAGTCTCTATTTTTCACATTCACATCTGTTTCTCATGGGGGAGGAGATTTTGTCCCCTTCCTCATCTTCTTGCCTTATTCTGCCTTTAGGGTCTCTTAAAAGTTTGTTTTAGGAGGCTGTGTACTCTCCCCATGGGAGGCAAGAACACTTCGAATTCTTCCTATTGTATTCAGCCATGTAGCAGGTTTACTTTATTTCTGGACAATCATATCCACCAGACACAACCTTTGTCCCCAAACACCGCCTTCACTTTGCACAAACTTGTTGACCTCACACCTAAGTCAGCTTTTCTTGAACCCTCATTTGAACAAACAAACATTCATTCTGATCTGCGGATATCCTGTGCGGCGTCAGGAAGGGCCGGCTTGGGCAATGCGAGCTCAGTTTGCCCGCCACCACGCTGGAGATTTGGTTTCCTTTTTTCCTCTGGAGTTTACGAAGTAAGACAAAAAAGCAATTCCTGCTAACCTCTTAGACAATGCATGGGGCTCTTGACTCCATTCCAGGAAGTTGGTTTCATCAAGGTAACAAAGAAATCGCGGAGACCAGAAAGGAGGCGGGGACGCCGACAGGGACGTGGCTTTCAGGTAACCACCCCCCCCCCACCCCCCGGTGCGGGTGGGGAGCCGGGTCGCACGAGGAATGCACAATGCCCGCGAAGGGGAAAGGCCAGCGGCCCTGCGCCCCGGCGTGGACGAGCGTGGGAGTTCAGGCTGGGGGAGTGTGTGTGAGTCACCACGTGCTAGAGAGGAGGGGACAGAGCCCGCCTCTCATCTGTAAAAGGCTCAGGGCCGATCTCGGAGTTTCAGAGCTGACTAGCCAGAGATAGTTTTGAGAGAGGGAGAGAGAGAGAGAGAGAGAGAGAGAGAGAGAGAGAGGCTGAGACTCACGTGGACACACACAGAGACGCAGATACAGAGACAGGCGAGGTGAGAGGTTAGCAGGCTAGCTTGCCAAGCCCAGAGAAGAAATCTGGGAGAGGGAGGGTCCCGTTTAGACGCAAAGCCCAGGACTTCGAAGGGGCTATTTCCTGCAGCCCCTTGGGGACTGCCTGCCTCACCCCTTCCAAGTTTCCTCTGCGGGAATTTAGCGGCAAGACAGGAAGAGGAGGCGGGGTTCTACAGTGAAAGTGGTTTTAGTTCTTCCTAAGAAATTGCTTGGTTTGGGGCTTTATACCCGGGAGGAGCGTGTCACCACACTATGCAAATCCTGGGACATTTGCAAACCCGGCTCCGGGGCAGTTGGCTCCTTGCCCGGCCGGGCGTTCGAGGGCTCGGGCCACGCAGAGCTCCCGGGGCTGGCCGGCGGTGGCCCGCTGGCCTTTATCTCTGTCCCCCTTTGTCCTCTTTATCTTAGGCTCTCCAGGAGGCCCGGGGGCCCGCTGTGCCTATCGCTCCCCGCCCCCCCCGGCTGCACCACCACTTCAATGCCCCGCAGGTCGCGGGCTGCTGCTCTCGCGAAGGCGGCGGACGACCAGGGGCGGCCGCGTCACAGCTGACTCGGACCCGCGCCGACGAGTGATCCGAGCGCGGGCTCCTGGGCACCCGCGCAGGTGCGCCCAGAGCGTCCCCGTGCGCTCCAGCCCGTTTCAGGCCCTCGAAAGGCGGCCCCGGCCAGGATGGCCCCGGGCCGGGCGGTGGCTGGGCTCCTGCTGCTGGCAGCTGCGGGCATCGGAGGGACGGCTGCGGGGCCCGGGCTCGCCTTCAGCGAGGATGTACTGAGCTTGTTCGGCGCGAATCGGAGCCTGTCGGCGGCGCAGCTCGCGCGCCTGCTGGAGCAGCTGGGAGCCGCCCCCGCGGAAGGTGTCACCGAGCCCGGGCAGCTGCACTTCAATCAGGTACCGCGGGGGCCCCCGCGGCCGTTCCGGTGTCCGCGGACACCCGTGGGCGTCCATTTCTATAGGAATGCCATTTATTTGAGAAAAGGGAGGGAGGAAGAATTTCGTGGCAATTTTCAAGTGTGGGGTAGTATCTGATTGGTGGCACTTAATTTTCACCCCGCTGGGCCTCTTTAACCAGGGTTAAAGGGCTGGTGGGGTTAAGGGAGCCAGACACTGCAGTTTTACGCCTGATGAGCTGCGAGGTCAGACGCTTGTGGTTATAAAATTTTATAGAAGTAGTTGAGGGCTGGAAGCGCCTTTATGAGATGCTTTTTAGATCCGAACGACGTACTTAAACCTTCCCAGCAAAGATAGTGGCTCACCTGGCACCCTCATTAACAGTTGCTTGGTGGGTAAGAACTGCTGACGAGATATAATGTAGCTGTCTTTTCCTTTGGAGGTTTCATGAGGCATGCAGAGCTGAAGGGTCTATTTATTGTACAGAGATAGGGAAACCGATGAAGGCTTGACCAAGATCACACATCCAGTTGGTGCCTGAACTGGATTTAGAGTTTTAGTTTTTAGGCATTTGTCAGGTCAAGTGTTTGATTCTGATTTTCATTCAAAATAAAAACTGTATATTTCTCAGTACATATACATATATTAGCTAGGCATTTAGTAATGTCTTGGATTTAAGGACAGCTATGAGCTACCTTAAAATAAGGGAGTATTTTAAGACCATGCCTATTAGGAAGTTTCAAAAAGGATGACTTTGTAGATTCCTAATCGCTTCCATGATCAATATCCTATGATTATTTCTTAAAACTGTGAGGTAGGCCAAGTGCACTTTGAGCATCCCCCCCAAAACTCCTCCCCACTTCTAAAAATTCACTTAACTCCGTGCCTTGATTTTTCCTCCTTTTGCTCTTGTTAGAGTGACCACTGAGGATGAATAGCAGTGTGCTGTATTTTGCATAGTGTTTGTCACTTATGGGCAACGTTAGTTTGCATTACGAAAAGGTTTTGTGTCTGAGATGTTTGGGCAATACTGCATACTATGCATTCTCCACTCTTGGGGCTTTAGCATTTTCTGATGTATCTAATCTCAGATGTCAGATAGGGAGACTTGAATCCAGTAAAATCCTTGCTAATAACACTATAGATAGGTTAGCATTCTTTTTTATTAGAAATATCTTACCTCAATTAAAACATACAATATTCAGGAAGTAGAACTTTCTGATGCAATGGGGTATCAGAGGCCAGCCTGCCTTTGATCTGGAAGGGTTTTGTGGTCTGTTTATGTATGTTCTTCAGTAAACTATATATAGTTCCATTTCTGGTATGACATTACACTTGGTTTAATGTTTGAGAACTTACATGTTGTTCTCAACATGTAAGAACCCCCATAGTATATAGATATTTCAGAAATACCCCCATAGTATATAGATATTTCAGAAAATAAAGCAAACACCTTCCTAAGTATTTTTTGTCTAGTTGCAGTCTCTTCAGTTAGGAGAAACAGCTGACTAAAGTATTTCTAGGTAGGAATAGGAGCGGCCATATGCTTGGAAAGAAGCTTGGGGAATTTCACTTGCAGCTGCATATCTGTGGCCCACACATTGTTTTGACTTAAATTATCTCCTTATCTTGTAGCGTCTGGAGGTGTAGATGAATTATAAAGTGACCAAAGACCCCTGAGCCATCTGTTGGCAAAGACACTGGAAAACATGCTAAATTATTTAGGAAAATCAGTTAACTTTATTAGCAGTATGACTCCCAGTTTATGAGTAAGTCAGGTGCCTCAATGAGTAAATTATATGTACATTGACACCTTGTTTCTTGTTCTCATGTTTACATAAATAACTACCTTCATTACGGCCTTCGTGGGCATCAAAAAGAGACATAAAGAAACCCATAATTACTTTGGAAACAAAGGGAAACTGAGGAAAGTTTATCATGTAATCAGGACTAACACACATCAACTTGATGTTCGAAAAAGTCCTAAGGAAAACAATAGTCATCCATTAAATGGTGACAGATGAAATCCTATTCTTCAGAATCTATTAATTTACTGGCATTCATATCCATTCCAGCAGGACACACCAATTTGGAACCAAATTTAGAGCCATTAATATCTCTATCTTAAAGAATGCATCTTCAGTTTCCTCACCCACGATGAAGTAGAATAAATAATACACGGGCCTATTGTGAGAAGCTTGACTTTCTGACTTTGAAAAAGGCTGAGAAAATAGAATTTATTTTGATGAGCCAGGGATTTATTCAATCTTCTAAGAGATTTATTTACAAATGACATTGCTCTTTGGATGAACACTGTGATGTTTCTTAGGTCAGCTTTTCTCAAGTAATAGACTACTGTACGTACCCTGGAGGTTTGTTAGACAATTTTGGAAGATTTTCTAATATTTTTTCAGCATCCCTAAGTACTTTTAAATTAAATTGTTGCTTTGGGAGACCAAAGCGATCTGCGTTTAAACTGGAGACAATAGAATAATTGAGTATCCCCTTCTGCTTCTTATGATTACTGAGGGTACAAAAAGCAGGTAGAAGAGGCAATCCAAACAATGTGAGGAGGTACCTCTTTGACTTACATGAGTCTCTGAGGCCCCACAATTGGGTGTAAGTCTGCTCTATCCTTGGGAGTTCCTACAATAAACAGGAGCACCCCAAGGGATACCTGGGTGGCTCAGTTGGTTAAGTGTCTGACTCTTGATTTTGGCTCAGGTCATGATCTCATGGTTGGTGAGATCTAGCCCCACATCTGGCTCTGTCTAGGGTATGGGATTCTTTCCTTCTCTCTCCCTCTCTGTCCCCCTGTCTCTTTTCCCCTCCTTCACTCTCTCCATCTCTCTTTCAAAAAAAAAATACACAAAACTAACCCCCCTCCCCAAATAAAAAGCAGGGACTTCCCAACTGAATGAGTATCCTGGGTGATTTGATATAGGGGGTTTTAAGAATGGCCTTAGTGGGACCATTTGTTTGTTTCACTGTTCTCTCATTCTCCACATGTCCTTTTCTTTTAATGTTCCCTTCAAAAAACCTCACCTCCTAGTTCTTAGGTGTAGGTACTGGTTAAACAGCTTGATAAAAAGGAAGACTCTCATCCTCCAAATGATAACACTAAGCTTCAGGAAATGCCTCTTTTCAGATAAATCTGTCACCGAGGAAGGGATAATAGGGGTGTTGGAGACGTGGGAGTGAGTGTGAGACATTGGCATGTGAGGCGAACTTTGCTTCATCCTTCACTCAACCTTATGCTTTTACTTCTCTCTCTTAACTTTTTTTTTCACACAGAAAACTCTCACTTTTATTTTTCCTTTCACGTTCCTACTCCTGGTTGCCTGAATCTTGTTTTGTTTTCATATTTAAAAATAATTTTTTAATGTTTTATTTCTTTTTGAGGAAGAGAGAGAGACAGAGTGTGAGGAAGGGAGGGGCAAAGAGAGAGGGAGACAGAATCTGAAGCAGGCTCCAGGCTCTGAGCTGTCAGCACAGAGTCCGACCTGGGGCTGGGACTCGTGAACCATGAGATCATGACTGGAGCTGAAGTCAGATGCTTAATAGACTGAGCCACTCAGGAGCCCTTTGCTTTTGCATTTTAGATGTTTATTTATTTATTTTGAGAGAGAGAGAGTGAGCTTGAGCATGCAACCAGGGGAGGGGCAGAGAGTGAGGGAGAGAGAATCCCAAGCAGGCTCCATTCCTAGCGGGGGCGAGATCCTGTGGACCTCGAGGTCATGACCTGAACTGAAATCAAGAGGTGGAAGCTTAACCAACTGAACCACCCGGATGCCCCCCTGAACCTTGTTTTTAAACCTCTTCCAATTCATATTCAATCTTCCTAATGCAACACTTGGAGTATGCATTTCTCCTTTCAAAACTCAGCCATGAGCCATCTCTTTGCTGGTGAAGTTTAAATCCTGAGGCCCTGTACCTCTAGGTTGACCCTGAGATGTCATCCTTCCTCTTCAGACCTGGCACTCACTTAACTAAACTATTCACTCTTCTGGGAATTCTCCTGAAACTTTTGCACAGCCACTTCCCTAGCTAATTATCTTCCTTGTACCTTCCTGTTTCCAACTAGAAAGTTCTCCTTTTCCTTGAATTACCCTATTAAAATCGTACATTCCTAAAAGCCCTGCTGAGCTCCTCCATGAAACCTTTCTGGGGCATCACTGCCAGCACTGATTCACTGATTTCTCTCTTTTTTGAATTCCTGAAATAGTTTCTGTTATGCTAATTACATTTAACTCTTCATGGTTTCACAGATATTTTGAATGAGTATTCTAATTAGAGTGGTCATTTTTTTTTTAATTTTTTTTTTTTTTTAATGTTTTATTTATTTCTAGGNGTATCCTGGCTCTGGGGAGAGACTGCATCATATAAGGATTTCTGGTTCAAAGCATAAACTGCAACCTATAAGACAGAAACCCCTATTTCATGGTTAATTGTGGAATAACTGAGTCTTCAGTAAGCCACTCCACTTTTTTTTAAAATTTTTTTAATGTTTTATTTATTTCTAGGAGAGAGAGAGAGACAGCGTGAGCAGGGGAGGGTCAGAGAGAGAGGGAGTCACAGACTGAAACAGGCTCCAGGCTCCGAGCTGGCAGTCAGCACAGGGCCCGACGCGGGGCTCGAACCCACGAACCGCGAGATCATGACCTAAGCGAAAGTCGGACGCCTAACCGACTAAGCCACCCAGGCGCCCCAAGAGTGGTCATTTTTAAAGTAGAAATCTGATCATATCACTCATCTTACTCAAGCAGTTAAAGTCCTTCAAGATAAACCTCAAACACTTTAATGTGGCTTAAGCCCTTTTATGATCTAATCCTTGTTTATTTCTCAAGCTTTGTCCTTCGCTACTATTCTCATCTTAATGGATTGCCATTTGTTCCTTGTTCTCCCTGTATATTTATCTGCTGATGCTTCAGGTATCAGTTTAGACATTACTTCTTCTGAGAAGAATTTCTTGATCTGCTCAAGGGTTTAGTAGGAGCCTTTCTATGTGATCCTATGTTAATTGGTGCCTATGCAATAATAATATATTATATGTGGCTATTATATTATAATATGTAAATAACTTCATGCATTACAATACACACATGATTGTAAACAAATTGAAAGGAATGACCTGACTCATCTCTAGGGACTGGTGTAGTGCCTGGTACATAACACGTATTTATTATATATTTTTTGAATGAATGAGTGCAGATTGTTTAATATGTGTAAAATAGTTTGGGCTTTCCCATGACATTACAGTTTATTGCGGGAGGTATGGCATATGCATACATAACTACAATGCACCATAGCATAATATGTTTAATTAAAGAATTGCAAACGAAAGTGGAATAGGATCAGCTTTGTGTTTTCAGAAAATTCTGCGTGAAAGTGTGGACTGTGTTGGGTTGGGTCAAGACAGAATGAAGGAGGAGACTGGTGGTTTGCAGGAGATGTAATGATTGTGTGAGCCTGGAGACAGTTGGGAGGTAGAATGAAACCTCTACCTCTTGCAAAAGAGCAGGCAAAAAAGCGCCTCCAAATAAATATCTTCTACTTCAATTTTTTGGTTGTTGTGTCATTTAACTATTGTTCAATCTTTCCCTTCACTAGTATCTGGCCTAATGATGCCAGAGGGAGAAGCAGTGATTACCTCACTACAGTTACCCTGTAGGCTTTTTATTTTGGATGTCCAGGCTCCGGTGTATAGCAAACAGAAGGTGTGTGTGTGTGTGTGTGTGTGTGTGTGTGTGTGTGTGTGTGTTCATGTTAGATGTATTGTATACATAGTTTGTTCTCTATGGTACGTTTTCCTGTGGTGAGAGTAATGGTAGGTTAGATGAGGGAGGTTGTGGGAACCGCTGACATGGACGGAGGAGAGAAAGAGTATCTGTTCTTTTGACCTTTGTGTTCTGAGAAATGACTGGGGTAAATCTTCTAGGAATGCCCTCCAGCCTGCTTGTTCAGGTGAGAAATGAAGGATGGGACAGAGGGCGAGGTTGCATTTAAATTTCTGGTTGCTTTTCCTTTAGGACAATGTACCTATTCTGATCTATTACATCACTGTCAATTAAGTTGAAGGTGTACAATTAAATCATTGTTTCCAAGAGGTTTTGGGAAAATGAAGGACAATTGTAATTCATTTGACTATGATGTCAAGAATTTAGTTTGCCTCTTTGCCAGCTATGACTGGGATCCATCTGGGAAAATGCCCTTCATTCTTTCCATATTTAACTACTCTAAGAGTCACATGAACCATTTTGCACATAACATAAATAATTGTGTCTAAGAACTTATTGATCTTGTACTATTTGCCATGACTCTTAACTGGTTTATTTGTACTATCACATTTCATACTCACAACAACCCTATATAATGGCACTGTTAGTACCTTCATTTTCTACATGAGAAAAATGTGGTATAGAAAGAATAAGTACCACCACCCATACAATGAGTGGTAGAACCTCAGGCAACCTCTCAACACGATGCAATAGTGGATTTTTTGAATTATAGTCTTGAAAATCACACTCTCTATCCTGGGCAACTATTACCTCGGATTTTAAACTGTGAGTAGGAGTTACTCATCACTGATTACTTTATCAGCTTATCCATTGCTTAGCCACGTGAAGGGAACTGTGCAAAGACTACAGACACTACAGTGATGATAATGGGTCCTTTTCCTCAGAGAACTTATAATCAAATAAGAAATAAGACATGAAAGGCATGCAAAGCAAACTGAAGAGTTAAGTAATCACTAAGGCAAATATGGTGAGAGATATCACTAGGCTGTCTGTGATTGACTGTCGTATGAACACTGGTGATAGCATGTGCTACCAGTTTATTTTTCTTATTTTTAATTTTTGAGAGATAAAGGAGAGAGAGGGGGGGACAGGGAGCGCATAGGTGGGGGAGGGGCAGAGAGAGGTGAAAGGGAATCTTAAGCAGGCGCCATGCCCAGGGTGGAGCCTGATGCAGGGATCAATCCCACTATGTGAGATCATGACCTAAACTGAAATCAACAGTTGGATGCTTAACTGACTGAGCCCCACAGGGGTGCCAGCATGTGCTGGTAGTTTAAAAGGGTGAAGGATCATTTTGGGAAATGTTTTGGGAGGAGTTACAAATCAGACAATTCTCCTTTTGGATAATTTTGCGTATCTGGTTCAGTTTTTAAAATGTTTGTTGGTTGAACATCTGATTGTGTCAAATGTGTCCATTCTATTAATCACAGGACAGATTTTCCTATGGGCAGCAAGAATTCTTTTGCAGAATGAAATTTTCCTTGAGTCTTTCTTATATGATGAACTTTTTTTTGAGAAAATATTTTGGCAGCGATACTTCTCCTAATTCTGAGTTTTAAGTCTTCCTTCTGAAAAGCATATTAATTAACTCGTGTTTTCATGTAGGGATAGACTTCGGGTAAAAGAGACACACCTAAACCTCATGTTAAAACTTTCAGTGCTGTTCTCACTTTTACTCCAAAAGGATCCTGGCAATGAATTTACTCTCTCTTCTGGCAGTTGACAGGGTCGATCCTCCTTTACGTGCCTGTGAAGCAACTGCCTTGTTGACTGCACAGCATGCAGAAAGTGGTTTGTGCCAAAATGCTAGGAAGGAGTTGAAGCAATGAGGGAAGAGTAGGTGAGCAGAATGATTAACTCTGACCGTAGGCAGGTCAATGGTGCGGTTAGTAGGAGAGGGCAGAGGTGAATTTTTTTCCTTACTGGGGATAGATCTTTATTTCTTGCTAAGGATGTTCATAGTAGAGTAGCTGGGTGGGGAAATTTGCAGTTTTTATGCTTCCCAGGATTCATGCCATATTCCTGTTTCTTGATCATACCCATCTTGGGATATGCTAATGTGCAGGGACTTCATTTCTCCATCATAAAAACCCATGGCTGGGGTGCCTGGGTGGCTCAGTCAGGTAAACGTCTGACTTTGGCTCTGGTCATGATCTCATGATTCATGGGTTCGAGCCCAACGATGGGCTCTGTGCTAACAGCTCAGAGCCTGAAGCCTGCCTCAGATTCTGTGTCTCCTTCTCTCTCTGCCTCTCCCCGGCTCGCACTCTGTCTGTCTGCCTCTCTCTCAAAATAAATAAACTTCAAAAATATTAAAAACCCATCACTTTTTAACTATGACTGTTTTAAGTTTTTTTAAACTTAAGGGTTTTAAATTTAATGTACATTAAATTTCAGGTACATTTGAATCTTCTATGTTGTCAGTTTCTTTTGGTGGTAGTAGAGGTTGGGGAGAAAAATAGGAATATAAATAGAAATGGAAAGTAAGGCCTGAACTTGAGAGGGATTGATATTCTTCAGGGAAAGAGAAGCAACCCTATATAAAGGTAGCTAAATGTGGTTGGTAATAAGAGTTTGTAAGTTACTTATATTCAAAGTGGCCTTTCCTCAAGGAACTATCCATATTACTAAGGGTAAACAGTTAATATTATGGTCATTTACAATGCAAGTTATTTTTTAAAAAAAGAATATTACTGAATTCTAGACCACTCAAGAAACTAGTTTTCAGAAAGTTTTCCCATTCCCAACTTTATATAATAGTAGGTTCCTGCTTGTAATTGAAACTAATTAATTTATTATCAAACTATTCCCACTTGCCTGTTTCAGGGGCCAAATGAGTTTGCCGAGTTTTGAGATTTATTTTATAAAGAAATGAAACTATCCTTGTGATGGAGGGATTTGGGATCACAGAAAATCTCCAGAATGGAGCCTTGTTTCAGTTGGTTTCTGTCTTCTTCCAAAGATCCTCTATTGTTTTTCTTGGCCTGGAGTTTAAGGAGAACAAAAATGAAAATCTGTGAATCTTGATCAAAGATGTTAAACTGAAAAGTAGTACTATGCTTTCCAACTCCAAATATTTAATACCTTGACTTTTTAAATAACTAACTGAATGGCTAGAGAACAAAAACAGGTGTGCATTGATAAGGCCTCTAAGGTTTTAGTTCTATGAACCTAGCTCAGAAATAATCCAGAGTTGTCATCGATGTATTTGGTGAGCTTCTAAGATCTCTAACTATAGTAGAGAATACAACATAATGGTTAACAATTTGGCCTCTGGAATCAAACAGAGCTGGTCGGAAATTCTAATTTGTCACTTATTACCTGGGGAATCAGGCAAGTCTCTAACCTCCTTAATCCTTAGTTTTTACATCTGTGAACTTAAAAAAAAAAAAAAAAAAGAACCTTACTTGTAGGATGGTTGTTTGAACTAAAATATAAAAACAATAATAAGAGTTACTGAGCTATCACTATATTTCAGGTGCTTTCATCGTCAGTGCATTATATGTAGGAACTCAAATATTTTTCCCACTACCTATATTACTTTAAATAATAAATAATGAATTAGGAAATACATGTAAAACACTTAGTATCATGCCTGGCTCAAACTTATGCTCAATGCGTAGTTATTATAATACTGTGTTACTTGATATAGCTGTAGTGTTTTTAACAAAATTGTCTTTCACTGGAGGCCTGACCACCGTAGGGTCAGTCAACTAACAGAGGAAAGCACTGCTATAAAAAGACAGTAGGGATTAATGAAATGAAAAGTTCAATGAAAAATATGTCAGTCCTGAAAGCTCGGTGAGAAATATGTCAGTTCACTGACTTTGGTTTCAGTGTGAGTTTCCATGACAGCTCTTACCATGAGAAAGTCTTTTGCCATTTGCCTCTGCTTCCCTTTTATCAAACACTGGTGATAAATTCCTAAAATGTAAGCCTTCGGTGTATAGGCTAATGAATTAATATTGAGTATTCAAATATGCATGAAGTTATTACCATTTCCTCTCCTCCAGGGTACTGCTGAGCCTATATTTAGGAATTGGCTGTGTTTTATTGTTTTTATCCAACATTTACATCACTACTGATATGTGAATGGTTGGGAGTCCATAGTACATTTCTAGAAATTGATCTAATTGTGGTTTTAAGTATAGATTTACCTCAGGATCTCTGTATGGGTTTTATAAGCCAACAGAATCGAGTCCTTCACGCCTAGCCGGCCTTGTTAGATGGAATGCAGGTAAGAGAACAGGGACTACTTTGATCTCCCTGTGGTAAGTTTGACATGGAAGTTAGCTCAAACTTCATATGAAAGGGAATGGTAAAATCAGTAGACTGATTCTGAGTTGGGTCACAGATCCTGTTTTATGTGAATATTGAGCACATGTGCTAGAAAACACTCAATCTCTTTTGTTAAGAAATGTGTGTTATGATGATACCAGGTAATTGAGTTTATATATCAAATCATGATGCTGTATAGTTTTCTTTAGGAGCAGGGATCCCTGAATTTAGGGATAGTCTTTGCTTACTTCACCTACACACCTTAATAAGAAAAGCTACACATTGGCTCTATTCTTAATCTTGGGATGAATGCCAGTTAAAGAAATATTCTGGGTAGGACCTTCACCCTAGGAGAGGAAATAGATTCTGTTCTAATAAGAATGAGGCTAACATGGAGCTATCATGTGCCGGGCACTGTGCTTGGTACTTACTTCTATGTCATCCCATTAACCCTCCTAATCTCACAGGAAAAGAGTTGTAGGTATTCTCATGAGGAAAGCCAGTCTTAGCTAGGTTAAATATGGTCACTCAGAGTCAGAGCTCAGAAGTGGCAGAGTGAGGATTCTATTCTAGAGTGACTGGACTTCAAAACCTATGCCCTTTCTGCTTGTGTTCCTCATGCTGAAGAACAATCATCCCACAGAGGGGCTGGTTGATTTTCCAAAAAGCCAGGTGTCCCCTATTGTCATTCATGTGCCTGGATGTCAAGGTAGAATTGATGTGAGCTTCTTGAAGCCACCGGGAACGGCACAATCATTTGAAGCAAGGTTTTGTCTGTCTGCTGATATTACCCTTGTTCAGGAAAACAAGAAAAAAGTTATTATTATTTTTCCCTGCTGAAGTTGTCTCTGCAATAGTCAAGGCTAGCTCCCTGAGGTCAATTCCTTCACAGCTATTTTTCCACCTTACAATGCTATTTGCTGATTATTGGCATTTGATACTCAAAACAGTATTATGGGAGAATTAAGACATACCAGTTTGCCCAGACACTGAGACACAAATAAGTCAAGTGGCAAAAGTCACCAAGTAACCAGATTTGTCTTGGAGAACAGACATTCCAAGTCTGAAAGCCCATTTCTTCTCCACCTTGCTGGGTTTTGGCAGATGCTGGGTTACTGAGGCCCCTGTGCTGTGAATTCCCTGAGTATCTCACAGTGTTTGTGTACTGCTTTCTGCATATAGCTAGCCAGCGGAAATATTGAATTCCCATTCCATTTCCTCACCTTCCAGTCACTCCATAGCACACTGTGGACTCTGTCACCAATGCTTTCATGGAATTACTCTGCAAGACACCACACAGAACCTTCTTATTGCTAAATACAGTGGGTGCTTCCCAGGCCTTCCCTCTGTGTTAGTGTTGGTGTTGAGCACATCCTAGGTGAAACACACCCTTTCCTTGCCTGCGACTATGTGTGCCTTGATTTTCATAACTCTCTGTTGTTTCTTTTCCATTTCAGTGTCCTTTGCTCATCCTTTAAATATTGATGTTCCTCAGGGTTCTGCCTCAAGTCCTCTTCCTTTTGATTTTACACACACCCTCTACATAACGTCTGTCTGTCCTCTGACTGAAGTTGTCACCTGTCCATAGATGCTCCCTAAGGAGGTTGGCTGGGTCCAGATTTCTCTACTGAGGTTTTAGCCTGGCACATCCTGTTGCCGATGGATGTGCGACTCTGTCCCCTCCCCAACTCAGCAGGTCTAACCCTATCCCGGATGGAGCTCATCAACTCTATCCTTTCTCCATCACAGCTTCCTGATAGCCCTGTCTGCCAGTCTCAGTGATCAGCATCACCGTAGGCTTGGTTGGTTGACTAAGCTGAAAAACTGGATGTGATTCTTGAAACCCCTCTCCCCTTATCGCAAATGCACACAAGTCCTGTCAGAGTAAGGTCAACATAGTTCTGACTTAATTTTTCTAAACTCCAGGGTTCTCTTTAGTCTGATGGGGATAATTTTCCCTACTTTATGGGATTGTTGTGGAGATTAAATAAGTTACCGTACCTTGCCATTCTGTCATATGCCTGGCATGCTATAAGTGCTCAATAAATGTCTGCTATGTTTCCGTTGCTGTCACTGCAGCCAGTCTTGCCCCATGTCCCTTCCTATGCTCCATCTCCATGCCAGAGTTAATCTATAATATGCAAATTTGATCATTGCACCATCCTCAAATGGCTTCTCATTGCTGTTAGAATAAAATCTATACTTCTTGCCTGATATTCAAGGCCCTACAGTATACATTCCTACCCCTATATTTCTCCAACCTTATTTCTCCTTTTTCCTTCACATCTCAACTTGGATAGTTGCTTTCTCCTGGAAGCTTCTGACAATCCCAACACTTTTGGGTGGGCTAATTATCCTTTCTTCACATTAATGGATCCTACCCTAACACTTACCAGGCCATGCTATAGTTATTTATATTTATATCTAAACCCTGCAATAGTCTATAAGACCTTAGAGTTTAGGGATTGGGTTCATTTCAATCACTTTCTCTCTTTCTGTAACTAGCATAGTATCTGACATTTAGTAGGTATTCAGAAAATATTAATTGAATGAATGAATAACTTCAACCTTTTAACACTGAATTTTATACTAACATACTAAAGTAACTTTTAAGATCAACCAAAATGTCTCATTTGATTCAAGGTAAACCAGCAATTCCTTTATTTGGTGCAGACAAATTTTTAAAATAGTATAAAAGAAGTAGTATGTTAAAATGTAAACTGTATATGATCAGAGAAGGAAATAATAAAGCTTTTATTTCTTCTAATTTCTGCATTGGGCCAAAATTGTTTTTTTTTTTTTCTCATTTAAACTTGGATTTTCTCCATAGCTTATAGTTCTTAGGCAAGTTGGAAAAGTTGGTGTTAGTATAGCTTATCTGTAGTATCAGGACCACAGCAAGCGGATTCTGGGAAAGTTTCATAGCATAACAGAGAGACTTGTGATTGGTAATTTGGCTCTTCAGAGGTGAATACGTGGTAATGACTTTCAGGTTATTGAGCTGTATTTCTCAGAATTATACTCAGATACTATATGCTAGTAGTTTCTAATTTTTTTTCATCCATCCTTCCTTTCCTTAATCTGTCAAATATGTGATTGTTATCAATTGAGTGTCTGACATGGTCCAAAGCCTTATTAGGGATTGAAGAAGATATAAAAGAAATATATCTATTTCTGGATCTTCATGTGATCTTACTAAAGAGATATTCGTTTTCATGAACAGATGATAATACAAAGAAGCACACAGTAAGTGCTAACCAAAAAACCCATGGGCATAGGAAGCTAGTGAGCATAGCAGTATTAATCAGAGGAAGTGGGGGTCAAAGGTTGGGACAGATGGGAGTTGGATCCTTTGAGAGGAGATATATCAGAATTCTAGGTAAGGGTCATGGGGCAGGCAAAGTCACAGTGAAGGTAAAATACAAGACTTATTAGAACTTTTTATTTATAATAAAAAGTTTGAGTTGCCTGGGTGGCTCAGTTGGTTAAGCGTCTGCCTCCAGCTCAGATCATGATCTCATGGTTCATGGGTTCAAGCCCTGCCTCCGGCGGTCTGCTGTCAGCACAGAGCTCCTTGGGATCCTCTGTCTCCCTCTCTCTCTCTGCCTCTCCTCGGCTCACTCTCACATGCTATGTTAGTATAGCTTATCTGTAGTATCAGGACCACAGCAAGCGGATTCTGGGAAAGTTTCATAGCATAACTGGGTGCCTACGTGTCTCTCTCTCACTCAAAAAATAAATAAAAACATTAATAAAATAAAATAAAATTAGAATAGAGAGTTCAAGTATGCTTTTGGAGGGCGATAAAAGCAGTAGGAAGATTGGAGACAGATAACCAAGTTCTTCAGTGTTAGGACTTTAGATTCTTAGCAGAAGGAAAGTTTTTCATTTTTGTTTGGGGAGCAGAGTGACAATGGCAGTGTTTCAATAGACATAATCTTTTTTTTTAATGCACACCAATTTTTTAAATGTTTATTTGTTTTTGAGAGAGAGAAACCAAGCATGAGCGGGGAAGGGACAGAGAGGGAGGAAGACGAAGCAGAAGCCGAAGCAGGCTCCAGGCTCTGAGCTGTCAGCACAGAGCCTGACATGGGGTTTGAACCCATAAACCATGAGATCGTGACCTGAGCCGAAGTTGGACGCTTAACTGACTGAGCCATCTAGGCGCCCCTCAATAGAAGCAATCTTATGGGGATATAGGATAAATAGTGTGGGAAATGCATTAGGTAAGATCAATGGGAAGCTCCCAACTTGTCAATTCAGTGGTATCTGGGTGCCTACGTGTCAGTCTTAGGTGCCAGTCCCAAGTTTGTACTCCTTTATACTCTTAAAAATCATTGAGAACACCAAAGACCTTCACTATGTGTTGTTTATATCTAGTGATATATACCATTATAAAATTAATGTGGAGTACAAATTTAAATATTTAATATATTAAAAATAACAGTAATAAGCCCATACCATATTAACATCTTTTAATGAAAACTTAATTGTGTTTTTCATGACAAAAAATTAGTGAGAAGAATGGTATTGTTTTATATTTTTGTAAAACTCTCTAACAGGTGGCTTAGTAGAAGACAGGTGTATTCTCATATATGATCCTGTATTCAGTCTGTTGTCACATATGTCACATAGCTTCTGGAATATCTATTATTCACTCATAAAAGAATGAAAATGAAGTCTTGGTATTATTATAAAAGTAAGTTTTACCTGACACATACAGTTTTGGCAATCTGTAGGGGTGCCTGGATCACACTTTGAGAATCTCGGTCTTAAAGGATTTTTCATAATATTGGGGCTGTGGTGGATAAGGTCATTCCTTGTATGCAGAGGTGAGATGACTTTGAAGGATGAGCTCACCCTTGTGACATTTGCCCCAGTCCTGACTGGAGAACAGTCACATCTTCTACACCTTATCCCTGGGGGAACTGAGTGGGAGGCCCTTGGTAAGCAGCAAGGCCCACAGACCTTTAGATCCTGGCAACCAATGGGAGAAGGCTGTCCTCACTGGTGGTGGAAAGTAGGGGGGTTCCTGCCATCTGGAGGCGGGTCAAGGTCAGAAAGTCAAGAATCCTGAGTGTCTGTGCTCTGATACCATGCCAGGCTTTTAGAGGTGAGAGGGCCTTGAGAAACTGCATGTGGATGGGACAGGGCTGAGACATGGATCAACAGCTATGGTAAAATCAGAAAAGTCTTTAACTTCTTTTAAAAAGTGTGTCATAGCTTAAGTTTTTTTTTTCTCTAGTAAAATAAAAAAAAAAAATCCAGCTTGTCTTAACTGTGTTTGGAGGAACCTAGAAAAAGAGATTGAAGAAACTCCCCATGATTTAACTTTATTTTTCTAACTGAAACAGGAATACACATACATTGTCTAAGACTTTTGGAAATATAGAGAAGCAGAGAGGAAAAAATGAAAATCACTCATAATTTCGTCACCCAGTGAGAAACACTGTTAATATTTTGAAGCATACATTTCCAGATTGTATTTAACCTTATTTATAGCAATGGTGTCATTTGATACGTATTGTTTCATAATAGTATTATTTCCCTGAACAATGTATCATAAAACAAGGCATTTTCTTTAAATGATATATATCGGAAAGGCCCTTTTTGTCTCTTTTTAAGGAACAGTTTTGAGAGTGAATGTGAACATGTGTGCACACACGTGTGTGTGTGTGTGTGTGTGTGTGTATGCATTCTGGGTGGAATGCCTCTGCAGTCTAGTGGCTTCAGTAAGAAGTGTAAGAAAAATTGAGGAAAAAACGGAAAAATGAATCGGGAAAACAGAGTTGGGATCGCTTGATTAGCCACCTCTTAAACCTAGAAATCAGGTGTCTAGAATGTTCTGTGCAAACCCTAGAAAAAAGTCCCTTTTATCTTAAAATTGTGTTGAAAAAACACTGAAGAGGAAATTAAGAGGGAAAAAGTTCAGGAGAATGTTGGCTAGTGTGAGTCAGCTCGTATATATGTTGAGCAATATCAAGGGCGTTTGGAAAGTGGTGTTCACGTTCCTTGTGACTAAGGTTTGGTAGTTCCATTATTGCATCAGTAATGCATCTGGAAGTGGTGTTTTCAATCATCCTGGCTTTGAACACGCCTGCTGCCAGTGTGGAGCGTCGAAATCCCTGGTTCCATGACGTTGTGCAATCACTCCTGAAAGGATGAACAAGGACCATTCACTTGTTTCATGGTCAGAAATGGCCTCCCAGTTGTTAAACTCAAACCACCTTTTTAACACTTCAATATTTAAGTTGTTCCGTTGGGAGCTTTGGCTAGTTGCCACTTGGAACCACTCTAATGTATACTGTACATTCTGTGCTTGTTTGCTTTTTCATAATTTTGTTTTGGTTACTACTATGAACTTAAAATGTTTTGCAATTGTCTCTGAAAAATACTGTGAAGACAAGTGAGGGGTTCATGTATGCATTTACTCATGCATTCATTCCACAAGTATTTACTGAGCCCTACTGTGTGCCAGGTGCACAATGTTATATTATTAGTATTAGTATTCATAAATACTGTGGTAAAGATGATCTCAAGGATTCCAGAGGTTTCGTTCTCATTAAATAATTATTTTGGATCTTCACCTTTTCCTCCTCTCAACGCATTCCTAACAACCTATGGCCAGTTGTGCAGGTCTCACAGTCATAAGGTTATGTGATCATAGCTCAGACCAATGAAGCAACCTGGTCACCCCTCTGCTTGAGCTGCAAAAACATGGAATTGAAAGTAGTAACACACAAGCAAAGCATTTAAAATGGCACACATCCAGGGGTTCCAGATTTGATGATCCTTTTACAAGAGCAGTTCATGGCAATGTAGTACATGGCCATGTGGATGCGTGGCTGAGGGTACTGTGCCAGGTTTTGGGCTGTGTGCTGTGTGAGTGTGGTCATTCTGCCTGCCCAACGTTCTTGTTTGGGTGACCGGTAGGAAGGCTATTTGAGGGCCAAAGAGTCACAGCCATCTTGCATTTCCTCCTTAATTCTCACCGTGGTGAGAAAACCTGGCTGATGCTTGGTTGTTCTTGAGGTTTCTCCTTGGGTAGAGTGCTAAATATGATCTAAGAGTAATTTAACTCTATGACTCAAGTCACTTGAGGGCCAATGAGTATACTCCTTGCCAGGGTCTCAATGGTTCTCTCTTTCATTATTTGTGTTCTTCTCAGTGTTCAGCCAACAAAACATACAGGTATTGCAGTAAGAGAGTTGGTTTAGAAGTCAGAAAATGCAAAAAGACATTGGTTTGAAGTCTGTCTTAACATTTACGAGTTGTTTCATCTTGGACAGCTTACTTTTCTAAGTTATCATTTCTTCATCCCAGATTTCTCCTTAAACCTACTTTAGTAATTGATGTTGGAATTAAAGGAAATGATATATATTGAGCATATATCTTTTATGTGCTTCTCAGCACGTAATAACTATTCCTTATAAAATTCATTTGTCAACTAATCACATACTTACTTGCATTACTGATTTCTGCCTGGCAGAAGTTTTTGTGGCTCGTATCTTATCTTTCCAGCCAACAAACACACTAACCTAGCATTTCAGCCTCAGCACGTGTATCTCATCTTCCAGGAAGCCTTCCCAGATCTCTTCCCTCATAATACCTTGCACATATCTTTACTGTTCCCCTTGTCACATTGTGCTATAGCTATTTCATTTGTATATATATGTATGTTTTATCTACTGAATGGTGAGTTTATTGAAGGTGGAACCATGTCTTATTCTCAGCATCTATCAGAGCACCTGGCCCAGAGAAGATGTGATCGACCTGTGTTTGGTGAATGAATATATAAGTGTCAGTGAGGGAGAGGATGGATTGGCTTTGATGAGAGTAGAACAGATGAAGATTTTGGATGGAATCTTATTCAGACTCCTACCTGTCATATCTCTTCAAAGAATGGGACATGAGTCATTCACTTGGTATAGGGAAGGAGGAGTTGTTTGGTTTTCATCTCAGCTACATACACGGCAAATTCCAGAAGGTAGCTGTAGTCCTTGCTATAAAACAACAGGTGTGGCAGAGCAGGGCAGGGTAGAGAAGTCACTAAAAGAAAAAGAGGTAGACAGGGATTTTTTTTGGACTTGGATTCTTTTTCTTTCTTTCTTTCTTTTTTAAATTTTATTTTAGAAAGGGAAAGAGAGTTGGGAAGAGGGGCCGAAGGAGAGAGGGAGCAAGAGAATCCCAAGCAGGCTTTATGTTCCGTGCAGAACCTGGTACAGGGCTCAATCCACGATCCTGGGATCAAGACCTGAGCCAAAATCAATAGCCGGACGCTCAATTGACTAAGCCACACAGGTGCCTCCAGACTTGGATTCTAATCCCAGTTCTACCTCCCGCTCCCTCAGGGCTTAGTAATGAAATTTAGTTTGTGTGATTCAGTTACTTGACATCCTAAAAAACTGACTGGACTTGATGTTTCATTCTAACTTTGATTGCCAGTGAGTCTAACTGCATTACAAGGTGCTCCCTTTTCCTACATTTACCTTCACAAGAGAGAACACAGCACAACTAGCAGTGTCCTGACTGGGTTTGTGAACTGCTCAGCTTCCGCAGAAGCACATGGAAAACCAGAATCTGAAACTGTCTTTGGGGTGAATTTTGAATGGAACGATATTTCACTTTTGGTGTGGTGTGAAGCCCTTTGCACAGTGGGTACAGGATCAGGTGGTCCTATTGTTCTTTATTATTTAATCTGTGCCATTTGACCAGACAGCAAAGTATAGAAAACCACCTATGTGTTGAGAAAAAGAAGAATGGAGAAGGTTTAAGGTGTGGAAAAGTTTATCTTTTTGTTTCCTGGTAGGTTCTGAATGTAGCATTCATTTTGTAGCTTTAAAAATGTCTTTTAGAATGATTACTTTGTAGATCAATCCAGAGTCTTTCATTTGTACGTGAAAAAAACTTCATTTTAATTAGCTTAAGTCACCAAGGGAATTCATTGTCTCAGGTCAGTGAAGAGTCAAGGGGCAGAACCAGCGTTAGGCAACGTTGTATACAGGGAATTAGCAACCCAGTTCGAAACCTGTCTGTCTCTACATATTGGTTCACTTCTTTCACATCCTGGAAACACGGCCTAAGGGAACCCCAGGCTTGTAGCAATCCTAGTGAAAAAAGATTTGTTTCAAGAGCTCTACCAGACAGTGGACGGGAATGGGTTACGTGTTCTCTGGTCAGCCCCAACTACATCACATAGAAGGAGGCTCCCGGGGCAGGAAGGTGGTCTGTTACCGGAAGACGGGGATCTCAGGCAGGCAAGAACAACAGGCATTCACTGTATTTTACTGACCTAGAGGATTTCTTATGTTTTGGGCTTATCTCACTCCTTCTTGTTCTCTGGCATCTTCTGCTGCTTTTGCACAAATTATATATGTGTTCCCAAAGCTCCAAAGCATTTCTCTTCTTTCCAAACTCTGTTGATCTGCCCTCTCCCCCCCTTCTCCCCATGCTCTTATCTCCTTACAGAAAACAGTCATGTCCTTATCTCTGGACTCTACCTTTCTTGGAAAAAGCTCACTTATCATTTCCATCTGGTGTTTCACAGGCCTTGTAACTTGACATGTCTAAAACCAAACTGGACATGGCCCTCCCAAATGTATTTCTTTTCCCATGTCCCCCAGTCACACCTGTGGCAACATCCCCTCTCTGTCACTCTCTCAGAGGCCCAGCCACAGAGTTGTTTTTGACTGTTTCCTCTGCACATCATTTCTCCCTTACAGGAACATTCCTAGCTCTTGATCATCCTGTCTTGTGAATTTATCATCTTTTCTCTGGTTTTATAAACATTGGTGTGTGATTTATTTCTGCCACAATTATTAGGTTTCTTGATGGAGGGTGTTAGGACTTACCTTTGTGCTAGTTCTTTCTTGGTTGTCAACCTTCAGCTTCCTCCACCTTCCTCTTCCCCCATCAGTATTATACCCATACGTATATGGTTCTAGAAATATTTGTTAAATGAAGAAAATAATTTATGCAATGTGTAGTACACTTACATGGTTATTATATTTGTAATATAGTACAACAATGGTTGAGGCAATAAGAACAGATTGTCTTCAAGAAATATTGTAGCAGGGGAGAAGGGACCTCAGTGTAGAACTGGGCTCATTTCCAAATACATCACGGACAAGTGGCAATTTATAACCAAGGAACAGGGTGGGGTCAATGAATGGAAAATTACCAAGAGGGAGGAAGCATTAGGGATTTTGTGGGGGATGGGGGGCATTACACAAACTTAGTAAGATGCTTGCTGAAGGCAAGCCAGGGTGATCAGATCTCCAGGATGGAGGATTCTTGCTAAAATTGGACAATGCAGGCCCTATGAGAATGGAGGGAAGGTGGAGGCCTCAAAGGGTTAAAGGAGCCTGACCAAAGTTTAGTCAAGTACAGGGTCTGTGTCATTAACTATGCTGTGTCATTTCAAATCTTGCCTAACTCATTGGCATTTATTATTAGCAATTTTTTTTTAAATATTTTTATTTATTTCTAGGAGAGAGAGAGAGACACCGTGAGCAGGGGAGGGTCAGAGAGAGAGGGAGACACAGACTCTGAAATAGGCTCCAGGCTCTGAGCTGGCAGTCAGCACAGAGCCCGACGCGGGGCTCGAACCCACGAACCGCGAGATCATGACCTAAGCGAAAGTCGGACGCCTAACCGACTAAGCCACCCAGGCGCCCCTATTATTAGCAATTTTTAACTGTACAAAATGTTGGGGGAGGAGGTTTCTCTAATCATTCAATCCTGCCCCTGTCCCTGCATTAGCATTTCCACAAAGATATGTCCTGCAAAAGAAGCAAAAAACAAAACAAAACAAAACAAAAAAAACCCCAAAAAACCCCAACAAGAAGAAACCAAACCCAAAACTTTGTCTCATCAGAATTGGTGAGGAAGAAGGAGTAGGGAAAAGAGAAGAAGAAATACATGGAACTATTTGGTTAAATGGTTTTGGATATAATTTGAGATCTCATTTATGATATGCCTCTAAATCCTTTCACCTCTACAACTTCCTAACTTGGGTGTTTCATCTATATAAGACCCATTTGAGATCGCCTTAATGTGGCCAAGAGACTAAGGGAGTTTAAATCAGAAATTGAGAAAATGTTTTTAGGAAAAAAGTCAACCCACTGAACTTCAGGGTGTCTGCTGGCTGGACTTAGCCTCTGATAGCACAAAGCTCAAAGGGCCACAGCAAGTGTCCGGGTGATACTCTTGACAACAGCAGTGTTGTAAAAACAAATAGATGCAAAGGAGAAAAGCTCATGGGTAAATGTAAAGCAAGATGGTAAAAAAGCTCAGGAAGTTTTATTAAGACGCATACTCTTCAGGCCCATCTTCCTGGATTGTTTTATGAGGAGCTCTTGTACATCCCACTGCTTTTATAATTTATTCACTGTTTGTTTTGGAGGTGAAGGGGTGCGTGTTTGAGAGGATGTTTGACCTTCCTCAACGGTTCAGCCGGTTCTGCTGTCACCTCGCTGCTCCGGCTTTGGCCTCTCATCCTGTTTGTCCCCGCTCTGGGAAACGCCGCCCTTTCTTAGACAACTGCTTTCTTTGTTTCAGGTTCAACTTTGTTAAATCAAAGCATTATGGAAATTGAGATTGTAAAGCCAAATAGGCGGTTGTATAAAGCTATTTGCATCCTACTTGCTGGTAGATAGCTGTTTTAAATCAATCAGGCCTGTGCCCTTAATCCAGTTTGGCCACACTGCTAGGGTTCTGGTAGTACTTGTCCTCATTCTCAGTATAAGCTAAGGCCTAGAGTTTTGTTTTTTTTTTCTTTTTTAAGTTTTTCTTTAAATTTCAGTTAGTTAACATACAGTGTTATATTAGTTTCAGGTTTACAATTTGGTGATTCAACCCTTCCATACAACACCTGGCGCTTATCACAAGCACGCTCCTCGATCCCCATCTCATATTCCTCCCCCCTCCCCACTCCCCCAACCATCAGTTTGTTCTCCATAGTTAAGAGTCTGTTTCTTTGGTTAGGCAAGGCCTAGAGTATTGTCATCTCTCCACCTCCTTGTTCTTTCTGGAGGTTGAATAGTTGCCACTATTCAAAGTGTGATTATCTATGACCACCTGCCCAGCCAAAATTTCTACACAGACGCTGCACAGATCATCAAGGCTTTCAGCTGTCTTACACAATTGTAGTCCTTTGGCTGCACTATTTTTTCTTTTTCTCTAAAAAAATTTTTTTAAACATTTATTTATTATCGAGAGACAGAGAGAGACAGAGCGTGAGCTGGGGAGGGTCAGAGAGAAAGGGAGACACAGAATCCGAAGCAGGCTCCAGGCTCTGAGAGAGCCCGACATGGGGCTTGATCTCACAAACTGCGAGATCATGACCTGAGCCGAAGTGACACCTAACCGACTGAGCCACCCAGGCGCCCCTGCATTATTTTTTTCTAACTGTATGTTAAGAGGTGTCTTTAATGATATACAGTGGGCAATTAAAGCCTTTTTGAGGGTAGTGATTTCAAACTCTTAACTGCCATTTACAACAAAAAGGTGAATGTTACATTGTGACCCAGTGTCTGTATTCATGGTATGTATAATGTGTAACTGAAGCAAAAGTTTCACTAAATAATACTCTTGTTATGAGTGATCCACTCTATAGTTTCTATTATATTTTCTACCTTCTTACAAAATGCTGACTGTGACCTTGTAAGTGGATTTTCTGACCCACCAATGAGTCACAATTTGAGTCTGTAAAGAACTGCCAAACCATCATCAAGTTTTAGGAAGTCTAGGATGCTAATTCTGAGAAGACTTTGGAAATTATTTATGGGCAGCTTCCCCCTTTCATCCTATTTTATATTTGGAGAAACTTGAAGTCCAAGTAGGTTAAGACTTCCTGTGAGGAAACAGTGATGTCTTATGTGTAGGCTATTACCCACATTTACTCCTGGAATCATGCAGTGGGCAGTTTACCCACATGGACTCTAATTTTTGAGTCTCGGAATTATGCTTCTGGGTAGTTTCATGGTAATGAATAAATCTTCCTTCCTCCTATGGAACTATTTTCTCCCTCCATTAGATTGTTATACCCGTAATCTCTGCCTAAGAGAAGACTGTGAGCTGAGCATTGAGTTGGTATCTCTTCTTCAAAGGATAGCACACAGCTATCATTGTCACGAAGCCAAACCCACTGTCATGGTTTGAACAAGGAACAGATTTAGGCACATACTTAGCCATTAAAAAAACAAAAAAAGAAGTCCAAATGTGCATTTTCTTTAAGGCAATTGCACTTTTAGTTTTGATAACTGCATACACCTTGGTGTATTTGATGTTTTCTCATCTTCCCTTAATAATCAGTAGTGATCTCCTTGTTCTCACGTCTTACATCACATCTTAGTTTCATTGTTTCTATTGTGAAGGAAATCCCAGGGCTTCATGGTCAAACAATTCACATCAACTTTTGAGTTCTTAAATACCATTCATAGAGTGTTAATCAGTTTGGGCTGCCATAACAGAATACCATAAACTGGATAGCTTGAACAATAAAAGTTAGTTTTCTCATAGTTCTGGAGACTGGAAGTCCAAAATTGAGGTGTCAGAAGGGCCATTGTCTGGTAAGGGCTCTGTCTTTGGATTGCAAATGACTGCCTTCTACCTGTCTACTCATATGGTGGAGAGAGGGGAAGCAAGTTTTTGGTGTCTTTCTTTTAAGACCACTAATCTAGTTGGACTGGGACCCCACTCTCATCATATCATCCAACCTTAATTATCTCCCAAAGGAGATATTTCTTTATTATTATTATTTATATATTATTTATTTATTTTTTAATGTATTAAAAAATTTTTTTAAAATAGTGTATTGTCAAGTTGGTTTCCATATAACACCCAGTACTCATCCCCATAGGTGCCCTCCTCCATGCCCATCACCCCCCTTCCCCTCCCCACCCACCCTATCCACCCTCAGTTTGTTCTCGGCATTCAAGAGTCTCTCATGGTTTGCCTCCCTTCCTCTCCCCCACTATTTTCCCCTTTCTTCTCCCCCATGGTCCTCCATTAATTTTCTCCTAATCCTCCTATACGCGCAAACATATGATATCTGTCCTTCTCTGCCTGACTTATTTCGCTCAGCATAACACCCTCAAGTTCCATCCCTGTTGCTACAATGCATAGAGGCACATGCACCAATGTTCATAGCAGCACTCTCAACAATAGCCAAAACATGGAAAGAGCCTAAGTGTTCATCAACTGATGAATGGATCAAGAGGATGTGGTTTATCTATACAATGGAATACGACATGGCAATGAGAAAGAATGAAATCTGGCCATGTGCAATGTATTTTTTTTTTTTTTTTTTGAGAGACAGAGACAGATTGTGAGCAGGGGAGGGTCAGAGAGAGAGGGAGACACAGAATCTGAAGCAGGCTCCAGGTTTGAGCTGTCAGCACAGAGACCAACATGGGGCTTGAAGGCCCCAACTTTGAATATTATATTAGGAATTAGGGCTTCAATATGGGAATTTTGGGTGAACGCAGTCTATAGTACAAAGCTAAGTAAGATCTTAGTGGGGTTTAAATATTGGCTGGAGCATGCAAACAGCTTTTCTCAATTGTACTTATTAAAGTTAGACTCTTCTGTTTGAGTGAATGGATATTTTTCACACTCTATAATTCTTACAGTTATTAACAATAGTAACACATTTAGTTTCTTTTGTATTCCTAGTAATGCAAGCATGTGGACTATAGTTTATAATTAAACTATGCCCAAGAGTAAAGAGTAAAATGATACCTTTAAAAAGTTATTTTCATAAAGAATTTTTTCCTAATGCAGATTTTATTTCTCACTAACAGTTAATGAATTTCTATGCAGCCTAGCACTATTTTTAAAACCTTATGTAGTACAGAACAGCTACCCTATCATTGAGAACAATATATATTTTAGGAAACTACCATATATACTAAAGACATACTTTAAAACAACTTTTGTATATTGGAATTATTATTGCTGTCTAGGAGCATGGATGAGTTTCCTAACTAAGAAACTGTAGAGGAGCCAGATGTTTGTCTACAAGAAATGTTAGAGAGCCACTCCATCAGCTTACGCAAAATATACATTCAATCTAAAGAAAAACAGAGAGGGGAGACTGAGAATGTAGAATGATTTTAAAACTGTTTGGAACCTATTGGTCCACTTTTTATATTTTTAAAGTTCTTGGAAATCCCCAAACTAGTTCTTACCTTTTGGGCTGCTATAGGTAGAATGCCGCTCAAGAAGAGTTTTTTGTTGTTTTTGTTGTTTGTCTGGGTTTTTTGTTGTTGTTGTTGCTATTTTTTTCTTGTTTCTAGGTTTAAAGAGGTGTGGGTTGTTTTAAAATTTGGGGCTTTTGTGTAAAGTTACTGCTGTGTGTCTAGATAAAGTATCCTGCGTCTCCTTATGGTATCTTCGCTTGCATGCTTTTACTATGTTAACACATATGTTTACTTTGTTTCTCTTGTTTCAGTGTCTATCAGCTCAAGAGATCTTTTCCCTTCATGGCTTTTCAAATACTACCCAGATAAGCAGCTCTAACTTCTCTGTCATCTGTCCAGCGGTCTTACAACAACTGAACTTTCATCCTTGTGAGGATCGGCCCAAACACAAAACAAAACCAAATATTTCAGAAGGTATGTTGGAAGTTTTTTTCTCCTGTTTGTTTGAAAAGCCTATAGGCTAGTCTGAAATTAAATCAACATGCTTCTTTCACTGCTTTGTTGTTTTTTTTAAAAAGCTGTATAAGAAGCCCTTGGTAAAATACTTATACTCTGAAAGTTTAGAATATGAATAATTAGAACTTATTTAAGCTTCATAAATTGTTCTCTTCTATTTGTGGAGTCAAAGTTATATTTGGTACCACTTAAAAACTTTATAAAACTCAGTTCTTGATTTTAAACAATATTTGCTTTATACTGTACATGCTGGATTGTGCGTTAACTATTTGGCTCATAAATGATCTGGTGATTTCCATTACCTTGTGCTTATCTTATTGTTTAAGAGCTTATCAATTTATCTGTAATTTTTAGTAAAGGGATAAGGGAATATCCCATTTAGATTAAACATTAAGGTACTGAGTTATTACAGCTTTAATTTTCATTAACGTAGGAAAATGTCAGTGACTATTTTTTAAACTGCCTGTAATAGTATTGCCATAAGTAGTGTAATTCAAAGGAATAACCTGCTGCAAAGAAATTCTAAAATCTGAGAAAACAAGTGCATGCTTACTGTATAGTTCATATACTTAAACATGTAGAAGAATTCTTTTCCAAATAAGATAAACCACTTCTTCCATGGGTCTGTTTGCCAGCTATGTGCAGTTTCTTGGTACTCTCAAATCATTAACCTGACCGACATGGATATTTTAATTCTCATTTTTTTGTACATTGTTCATTCAATAAATGTTTACTGAATGACATGCCAAATGCTGTTCTGGGCACTGAGGATTCAGTAGCAAAGAAGAAAAATTCTCTGCCTTTTTAGGGCTTACAGTGTAATGGAAAAGAGAAATAATAAACATTTATTCAAACAAGCAAATAGATAATGTAATTTCAGAGTGATCAGTGCTATGAAGAAATTAAGTAGGTAAGGGATAGAAGGAGACAGTGGGCAAGTGTGATTTTCAATAAGTCAGAGGAGGCCTTTCTGATGAGATTACGTTTGAGCAGGGCCCTCCCTGAGGGCAAGGAGAGAACCATGGCAAGATCTTCTCTGGGAAAAGAACATTCTTGGTCAAGGGAACAGTCTCCATAAGCTTGACAACAAGCTTGGCGTATGTAGGGAACTGCAAGAAAGCTTGTGTGTCTGGAGCATAATAAGCAAGAGGGAGAATAGAAGGAAATGGTGCCCTGGCCCTTTCAGAATGCAGTAAATTGACTGGATTTATTCTGAATGTGGTATGAAGATACTGTAGGGTTCTAAATGGGGGAGTGACATGATTTTGTTTGGATTTGTATAGGATTATTCTACCTGCAGTTTGAAGAATAGATTGTAATGGGGTATGAGTAGATGCAAGAAAATTTTCCCAGGGCTGGTGCTGAGGATGATGCGGATTTCGGCTGAGATGGGAGAGTAGAAAGGAGGAGAAGTGATCAGATCCAGAATGGATTTTGGAAACTGTGCTAACATGGATTTGCCACTGGAGTTGATGTGGGGGTTGGGAAAGATGAATCAAGTTTTGAGCCACTGAAACCAGGGAGGAGTTTGTGCCATTTCCTCAACTGGAGAAAACTGAGAGCAGCAGTTTCTTATGGAGGAAGCAAGTGGTGAAGCTTGGGTATAATTTTTCACATGGTCAGTTTTAGACATTGACGTAGACCACCAAGAAGAGTGTACAGTAGACAGTAGCATGCACACATTTAGTGCTCAGACATCAAGACAAGGCTAGAGATTTGTCATGTTAGAAATGACATTTGAAACCACTGGTCTGAGTGAGTACATCTAACCTGAGTATAAAAGAATATAAAGAGAGAGAAGATAGAGAAGAAAAGGGACACCTCAACAGAGGAAGTGCTTATTCTACTGACTTTTAGATTCCTTTGGTATATATGAATATGTAGTACTTACTACGTGGATGAGTACTGTTCCAAATACTTGATCTATGTTGACTCATTTAATCTTCATACAACTCAGTAATGTAGGAACTGCAATTCCCATTTGCAGCCAAGGAAACATATATACAGGGAGTATAAAGTCATTTGCTCAGGAGTATACAACTTGCACATGATAGAGCCTTCTTCAAACCTGGCCATCTCAGCTTCCAGACCCATGTTCTCTTTCATATTCTATATTTACACACATGTAGAATAGAAATCCCCAAATATACTTTATCAATATAATTAGCAATTTTGTGAATAACAATAATTTCACAGCTAATTGTTTAGGCAAATATTTTTTCTAGATTATATACTAAATAGGAATGTGTTTGTAGTTCTACAAGTTTGTTTAATGTACTTTGCATTTTATATTCCAAAGTAAATTCAGAAAATGCTTTATATATTAACATTAATGATAGTGTAACATAATAAAAGTATAGATTCTGAGGCCAGCCCACCTGGACTCAAATCCCAGCTCTGTAATTTTCCAGCTATTTTTGGGCACATGACTATGTCTTTCTGCCTCAGTTTTCTTATCTAAAACAGTACCTTTCTTGTAGGGTTGCTATAAGGATGAAATAATATTTGTGAAGCATATAGAGTATAATATAGCATTTGCTTAGGCACTATGTATATGTCTGTTAAGTAAAATATATCTACCATGTACATAATTCTGGGTATAGGAGATGAAACTTCAGAAAAGCAAGTCCTCTACTCTTCATATTAGTGACTGACATTCAAAAGTGTCTTTGACCCTAACTCCCAGGTTTCCTCTATCTCAGTAACCAGGAAGTAGGAACAGGGAATTGGGAAGCAGGAAGTGAGGGAATTCCAGGGTCAACACTACAAAGTCATAAAATGAAAAATCAATAGTTCTAAGTTACAAGATTAAACACGCACCAGATATTTGGACAGAGACCCAAGAAAGAACTGGGTCTTAGGGTATATATTATCTTAGGAATTGAAATGGGGCTGGAGTGGGTGGGATCCAGTGGGAGAAGATAGAGAAAAATTTCTGGAGAATTAAGGTAACTGGTAGAGTACTCATTAATCTATGAAGTTTCATTTGACACTATATTGCCTTTATTTGGTGCACTATCTTGTTTTATTTTAGTGCAACTATGTGTGCTTCTGTGTTGAGCAATTTATTTAATATCTCTGTGCCTCAGATATCTCACCTGTAAAAAAGAGATAACTATAGTACCTTCCTTCTAGAATTATTGGAGGTATCAAATGTGTTAATATATGCAAGTGCCTAGAACAGTGCCTGGCACAGAGAAGGAAGACTATATTTATTTCTCTTAAAATTTTTCATAGGTTTACTCCATTCCATGCTCCCTGTGTAAGCCTATTCTTTTAAGTAATGAAATGCACTTGATTCTTGATGTAACTGTTTACTTAATGTAGACTCAATTCTGAGTTCATTCAAAGGAATGAAAACCAAAATAAAACTAATCCAAAGGAGTCATGATATAAGGATTTTATACACATGTTTACACTGACATTTCAGTGGACAGATAAAATAGTCTCATATATCAGAGACCTCATATTTTGTGATTTTGAAATTGCCTTTCAGGTGCTTTATAAGCTCTTATTGATGGATACCATAAATGGATAATAAATTAAATTCTCTAAGAAATAGACTAATTGTTTTAGCAGTAATTTAATGATCCAAAATTGGTGCATTTTTTTTTTTGATGGGGTCACCGAATGCTATTTAATTCAAATAGTAAGTAAGCACAATAGAAGTTTACTTGTAGCATCCCTGGAGATCACATTGTCCAGTTCTGTAGTAGAACCGGTAACATAAGTCTAAGCTCCAGAGATGTTGAATGGCTTCCTCCAGGAGGAATATCTGAGGAAGGAGGAGAGGGCTCCTCACTCCTAGTTCTTTAACTATATAACAATGAGTTAAATGAGCTGAAATTTATATGGTGGTCTGCTTACTAATTTATCATTTTTTATATTATAATGATATGTATTAGAGGCTTACTATATATACCAGGGACAACATTAACTGGCTTTATTTTATTTTTGTAAAAACTCTATGAAATAGGAGGATTCAATGAGTTAGAGTAGATGCAGTTTTTAGAAGAATCTTAACAAACAGTGGTCTTTCAATAAATGGTAGCTCTTGTTACCAATTTTCCTTGGAAATTTATAAAATCTTTCAGAATTCACTAAGAAGCAGAGAGAAAAGATCCTCTTTGAATCAGATCATTAGAGAGAGTCCTATGTATATATGGAGAGGCCCAAGTAAATTTCTTATAGCAATTTATTCTTTGGTGCCCCAGTTGAGTGGATGAATGGAACTTTTTTTCTTTAATAATGTCCTAACAACATAAGAAGAGGAAGCTATGTAGTTTGCTTAGAAGGTGATGATTCATATTCCCAAACTTCCCCAACTAGTTCTGATAAATATATACAATAGTGACTAAGGTTGGAAAGATTAGATAGGCAAATGATTTTTTTTTCTTTTTTTGGCAAGAGTTCTGGGCTGTACCATGAAATATGACATTCATGAATTCATTCATTAAAAAATGTGTGCTATTTGCTGGGCAATATTCTAGGCACTGAGAATGAAAAAAAATAGCTCTTTTTGAAAATTTCTTAATTTGTATAATGTAGACAATTATAAAAGTGATAGAACTAGGTTAGCACACAAGATATGGTTGGTGGCCCAATTACCTTTAATCAAAGAGCCATGGAGACCTCGAGGAGGAAGGGACAGCCACCTGGAGGAGCTAGGAAGGTTTCATAGAAGAGGCTTTGTGGTTGATTTAGAGAAACACGTGTGACTTTCTTAGGCAATGAAAAGTAGAAAGATCTTTTCAGATAGAGAACTACAAGTAAAGTAATTCTGTACTTGGAAAGCATTATGTTAGCATAAAGGCCATGTTGAGAAGCATGTAAATAACACTGGAGAAGTTGTGTGGGAGTCAGTTTATGAACAGCAGTTTTGAATAGGGGCATGAGATGATCTTGTGTTTTAGGATGTAAGTCTGGGGGCCATGTCAAGTAGGGGGAGGAAGATCAGACAGAAGACTCATAATGCATCAGAAGAGGAAGTGGGAGAGGCCGAGGGCCTCAACTCAAGGCACTGGCAATGAGGATGGAGAAGCTAGAGTGAGAGAGGTCTCAAGAAAAATTGATAGTGTTTGGTCACCAATTATCTATGAAATTGACTGGTTTGGTGACAAATTGACATTGATCCTAACACTTCTGCTATCTATGGAAATTACAGATTTCTTAGGGGAAGGTGGATGTATTTAGTATGTGTATGTGGTTTTGCCTTACTTTGGTACTCAAAAACTGTGCATTTTTATTTTAGTTTCAGCATGTACCTTTCCTGTTTACCCAATGAGATTATAAATGTTTGTTGAATGAATGCATGCATATAGACTTGTGAAGTGATAGAAGACTATTTGTGTTAAGGGGAACTACACATCAATATACCATAGAGGGAGATATGGGGATGGAGAGCTTTCTCTACATGGAAAGTCTGAGGGGAGTAGGTATCTTGTGTTAGGTGATAAGGTAGTGAATGGGAATGAGGTGGACCTTTGTAGTTCCAATGAGATGACTTTGCAGGGCCCGGTCAGGGGTCTGGAACTGATAGGAAAGCATCTGGAGAAGATAAAGTCATGGTCAGTGCTGTGATGATTCTTGTGGCAACAGTAACATTTATTTTCTGTTCATTTCATTTGGTATGCTGCACAAACTAACTTGTATTGCTTTGTGTGTGCCTGTGCCTACCCCTTTCCCAGTACTCCAAGCAAAAGATCCATGTTCCTTGTTGGCAAGAACCATGGTTTGGTCTATATCCGAGGCTCCATAAACATTTGATAAGATTGTTTTTATAAATTAAAAAACATTTTTTTAACATTTATTTATTTTTGAGAGACAGAGTGAGACAGAGTGTGAGGGGGGGAGGGGCAGAGAGAGAAGGAAACACAGAATCCAAAGCAGGCTCCAGGCTCTGAGCAAACATTCAGCACAGAGCCTGATGTGGGGCTCCAACCCATGAACCATGAGATCATGACCTGAGCCGAAGTCAGACACTTAACCGACTGAGGTACACAGGCACCCTGATAAATTTTTTTAAATGTTTATTTATTTTTGAGACAAAGAGAGACAGAGCATGAGCGGGGGAGGGGCAGAGAGAGAGAGGGAGACACAATCTGAAGACAGGCTCCAGGCTCTGAGCTGTCAGCACAGAGCCTGATGCAGGGCTCAAACCCACAAACCACAAGATCATGACCTGAGCCGAAGTCGGAATCTTAACCGACTGAGCCACCCAGGCACCCCAGATTGTTTTTAGATAGAATCGCTTGAACTAGAATAATGGTGAGCAATCTTGTATTTAGGAAGCACAATATTAAATCTTTATAGATTTGTTGAGTCCCTTGGTTTTTTTGAAAATTAGAATACTTCTACAGGAGTAAGGAAGCATATTGCTAAACTATGTTGGTCTTGGAGCCAGACTGCCTGGGCTCACAATCCAGCTTCCTAGCTACATGACTTGGGCAGCTCACTTGAACTCCATATGTCTTGGTTTCCTCAACTGTATGAGGAGGTACTACCTGAACTTACCTCACAGGGTTTTGTGAGGATTAAATACACATCAGTTTCTTAGCAGAGTACCTGGCAATGGCAAACACTCGTAAGCATTAAGTGTTACTATGGTGCTCTACTGAGGGTGCCATTGAGAAAAGAGGCCTAACATTTAAAAATGTTTTCTGCACATTTTAAAGAAGTGGCAATGCAGAGGCAGCTTTCTAGCCTTTTATGTTGTCTTTCGTGCACAGTGTGGGAGACATAGGCAAAGCCATGTGTTGCACGGTTCCAGGGGCCCATTTGTATGTCAGCCCACACTGCCATCCGTGACTGTCCTGGGGTCACACAGCATGCTTCACCTGCACTCCAAGTATGTCCTGGAACCACCCCTCTAGGACAATCTGGAGGAAATTGAGGTCACATATGCCATTAGCTGTATGGCTTAGGATAACATTCATTCATTTCATCGTAAGCAACATTTATTAAGCACCTATTGAGCACCAGGCCTTAGAGATAGGGATGAAAGACTTGTCACTCCTTCTGTCACCAGAGTCTTCACTTTCTAGGATCGTTTTGCCTTAATCTGAACTCGGCAGCTCCAGTTATGCAATGCATCTCCACTCTGGCTTCCTCGTGCTGCCCTCCTGAGTGCTCATGGCACTTGGCTGAGTCTGGGTCCTGGAGGCTCCGGCTGGAGGGCCGAGGGGCTGCCTTTCCAAGGTGCCCTCTACAGGCACCTGCAGACAAGTGCTTATGACAAGCTCAGTGTAAGCAACTATGGTCACTTTGAAGCTAAAGTGTTTAGTGAAGTTAAACTGTTACTATGAATATTTATTATTCTATAGTAATGTTGACAGTTTTCTGTATATTTTCATTGAGAAGATTTTGTTGTTTTAAAGAAGATACCTATTTCGAGCTTTTAAAGAAACAAGGTGTTTCAAGTTTACTGTACAGTAAGACTTCATTTGGCGCCTTTGCTTTGATTAATTGCTACTCTTTTCCTCTCATCTACAGTTTGGGGATATGGATTCCTGTCGGTGACAATTATTAATCTGGCATCTCTCCTCGGATTGGTTTTGACTCCATTGATAAAGAAATCTTATTTCCCTAAGATTTTGACATTTTTTGTGGGTCTGGCTATTGGGACTCTATTTTCAAATGCTATTTTCCAGCTTATTCCAGAGGTAAGGACATTGGCTATTTATGTCTGTGAATAATTGTTTCTTTTAAATGTTTCAGCACTTTGTACATTTTAAGGCTCCATAATTATCACAGCATTTTATGGTCTGCTTGATAGTGTTGGATAAGAGAAAGCTGAATCACAGCAGAAGAAAAAGCTTGTCTAAAGCTACAGGGGATGTTAGTGTCGGAGATAAAATTAATATTCTAGGAGGCCAGCCACCAGGACGTGCCCAGACAGCTCTGGGACACCTCTGAGGGCTTTAAAACTTTTTTTTTGTCTTGCATTTGGAGAATTTAATTTTTCCACATACTTTTATTATTTATTTATTTTTCTAAAGAGCATGCAATGTCAGATTACTGATGATATACCACAAAATGTCCTCATACATTTATTATAGCTTTTACTTAAGTTTATGTTTCTTGTTTCTTAGGAACACCTTGGCTCTTTATAATTTGAAACTCTAGTTCTTACTCTATGTCCTTTAAACAGTAGATTATTTCATTCTCGTGTGTGTGTGTGTGTGTGTGTGTGTGTGTGTGTGTGCATGTGAAAATCTTTCTTTTCTTCTTTATTCTTGGGGCCAACCCTTGCATTCTTTATCTCTTTAGGACCTATCAGGATCCTCTAGGTTTTAAAAGGTCTCTCTTGGGAAAACAGTAATCCAAATGACTTTGCCATATTTGCTTTAAAAATTCAACTCTGGATATGATGGACAAATACATTACTTTTAAGAGAAAATGGATTATCAATGTCTCATTTTTTTTAATTACCTAGATTTAATATGTATAAAGATGTGAATCAGTGCTTCTTTTTGACCACTAAAACCTTTCTCTTTCAAGGTAAATATTGCTGAAGGAGATAGCCAGGAAACTAGAAGATACTCTGGGGTTTTAATTAACAAAACTTTCTCTGTTTATAATTTAGTTACTTAAATTTCAGAGTTTTTGTTTTGTAATTTTGGTGGGTATATTCCCAATATTAACTTATCTGAAGATGGACTTAGAACTTTGGTAAAAATTGTATACTAAAAGATTTTGGTATTATTTTCTAAAAATCTGAACTTTTTTTCTCTCTTAGGCATTTGGGTTCAATCCCAAAAGTGACAACTATGTTGAGAAGGCAGTTGCTGTGTTTGGTGGTTTTTACCTACTTTTCTTTTTTGAAAGAGTGCTTAAGATGTTATTAAAGGCATATGGTCAGGTAAATAGATTTTATTTAAAATATTTGATGTTTGACTTCCTATATCTACTTTATATATAGCTTTATAGGAATATAAAGGCAGGAATTTTATTCTTTTTAAAAAATGTTTTATTTATTTTTGAGAGAGAGAGAGACAGAGCATAAGTTGGGGAGAGGTTGAGAGAGGGAGACACAGAATCTGAAGCAGGCTCCAGGCTTTGAGCTGTCAGAGCAGAGCCCAATGCAGGGCTTGAACCCATGAACCCTGAGATCATGACCTGAGCTGAAGTTAGACTCTTAACCAACTGAGCCACCCAGGTGTCCCTGGAATTTTATTTTTATAATTCTATGAACAGCTCAGTTACTAGGCTTGTGAATGTGAGGAGAAGGAAGAGTCAATATATTAATAAGTATAAGAGAACACTTGATTCATAGTGTAGAATTGGAATAAGTGCCAACAATTCAATGCCAAAAAAATGGTGCACAATTTGTGTTCATTCATGTTCATCAAAATAAGAAGGCATATTTACCCTAACATGAACAAACAGAAAAAAACAAAATCTAATAAATGAAGATACATTTTATTTTTATTTTTTTAAATGTTTTATTTATTTCTAGGAGAGAGAGAGAGAGACAGCATGAGCAGGGGAGGATCAGAGAGAGAGGGAGTCACAGACTGAAACAGGCTCCAGGCTCCGAGCCGGCAGTCTGCACAGAGCCCGATGCAGGGCCCGAACCCACGAACTGCGAGATCATGACCTAAGCGAAAGTCGGACGCTTAACCGACTAAGCCACCCAGGCGCCCCGAAGATACATTTTAAATCTAAAAAGATTACATATTGAATAGTCATATAGATTTTCTCTTACAAATAAAAATCACTAGACTCCCTACTTTCTTGGAAGTGTGAACCACCATTTTGTCTTCTTATAACCTCCTCTTCCTTTAAAAATTTTTTTCATGTAGAATGATCATACCCACTTTGCAAGTGATGACTTTGGTCCTTCTCATGAGAAAACTCATCAACCTAAAACGTTACCTGCAATCAATGGTGTGACATGTTATGCAAATCCGGCTGTCACAGAACCTAATGGACACATCCATTTTGATAATGTCAGCGTGGTATCTCTCCAGGTATGGCAACTCCATTTTCTCCTTACTGTATTGCATCCTTTATACAATGTAAAGACTTACTTATACAATAAGTTATAAAATGCAACCACATCAACATTTATACACTTAAATGCGTCTCACTTATTCTTGTATATGTGGAAATAAGTGGAATGTAAGTTTGTATTCTGTTTACAATTTTCCTCCCTATATTACTCTAAACAAGTGAGTTAAGCAAGAAATTGTGGGTTACTGGATCTGAGACTTCACTATTCCCTAAGATCATTTAACTATATGTATGAGCTACTCAGATTTATATGTACAGTGATATGTAGCAAAGTTAATCAGAGCATTTCTCTTATTTTGCAATTCTTTCAAGATTCAAAACCAAAGAATCCCATGGAATAATTTTGAAACCTCAAGAAACAAGATTTGTAAGCTATTAAAATTGTGTTCATTAATTAATTGATTTAGAATTTGCATCCCCATCTTCTAAATAATGTTAATAGGTATCATTTCTTGAGTATTATTTGCCAGGTAATATGCTAGGCACTTAATTGTTTTGTCTCATTTACTTTTTATAGCAATTATTCAAAGTAGGGTTTATTTTTTACATCTTAGAACTGTTTCAGTTTCAAATGATGGGAACCAAACCCAAATTATGTATGCAGAAAGGAGACTTTATTGGAGAGATAGTGGATTGTCTAATGGAACAGCCAGGCTATAGGAAGAGTGAGAACCTAGGAACCATTAGAACCTGCAGAACTCCTTTGCCTCCCTCTCTTCCGTGTCTTAGAGTCATTCTGCACTTTGCAGTGGTTCCTTCCATAGGGGGAAAACACAGCCACTAGCAACTCCTGAGATTTCTGTCTTATAATTTCAGCCACTAGAAGGAAATTGACCTGACTCTTTCAGTCCTAAATACAAAATTCCTGGCAACTGTCTCCTTCGTCCGGCTTTCATTAGATGTCCCCTTCTAGACTAACAGAGAGTTGGGCCCCTTGTATGGCTGTCAGGGCATATGGATGGAGTAGAGGACTGTTTAGGAAAAAGGAGTGCTAGGGTGACAGTATCATTCGTGTTCACAACAATTCTCATTGACAGATGAAGAAAATGGGACTTTAGATGTTAAATAACTTCTGCAGGGTCACCCAGCTGGTAAATAGATCCAGAAGCTACAAAGTAAAACATGATATAAAAAAGAAACATTGAAAATAAAATCAAGGAAAGCCTAGGAAAAAACAATTAAGTAGAAAAAAAATATCTGAAGAGGTTATTATGGCATATGACCTGAGTTTCCTTCTGGAAAGAAAACATGATCGGTCATATACTTTGCTCCACCTGATTAAGGAAAATCTCAAGTGTGTTTGAAGAGGCAGTTTTGTGTTAGCACTAAGCTAAGAGAGGAAATTATTTCATGCAATGTAATGAATAATGTTTTCAGCCAAGATTTTGCAAAGAATATGAAATGTTCAAATAGATAATTTCTTACAATAATTATAGCTAACATTTATTAATGCTCAGAGACTGTGCTGAGAATTAAATGAATGGCCTCTGTGGTCACTCATCATAGTTTAAGAGATAGGTACTGTCATAATTCAAAGACTGTAGCTTTGAGAGGTTAAATAACCACCCCAAGGACACACAGCTCCTACGTGGCAAAGTTGGATCAGGATTGAGGCCATCTGATGCTGAAGCCTGCATTCTTGCTGGATTGCCTTCCTCAGGTCACAAATTCTCTACTAGAATCAAGATGATGACATTAACTCTTGATAAATATTAATTTAACTCTTGACTTGATAACTCTTAATTTAACTCTTGACGATAACTATTAATTTTCAATGGGGTAGAAGATAATTTGATCCTAGGCTGTTGCTTTCTGAGGGCAAATAAATGAAACTGCTTGAAAATTTAATTTTAATTTTAGAGTTTTCGGGCTCCTAATTTATGATTTACTATGGCCAGAAGATGTGTTTGTGGTAAATATTAGCACCCTGACAAAAATGGGATCCTGAACATGGTCTTGTTTCACGTAATTTAGAAATACCAGTTGAAAAGCTATTCTTACTCTGTTTCTGGTAGTAGTGCTAGTACACAGGCTTTCGTTCATTTACTCAATAAGCATTTATTGAGTACCTGCTCATTGTCCTGGGCACTGGGGATTCAGAAGCAAATGAATTCTTGTGAAGCTTATGGTTTATTTAGTAGACAACATAGAAAAAAGTAAAACAATAAAATATCACATAGCAATACTTTGATGAAAATGAAATATGGTGATGTGGGAGTGACATGTGGGGGCTTCTTTGACTGATCGACAAAGGTCCCTCCAGAGGTCAGCAGAGAATTGGATAATGAGAAAGAGGAGCCAGCTATGCAAATATCGGAGAAAAACACTGTTTAAAAATCTCTGAGAGTAATCAGATGGGTTATATATAAGGGAACTAGAACTGAAGTGGTATTGGACTTCCTGATATCATTGCTGGAGACCCAGTGTCACTATGCCTTCTATATTCTGAATAGGAATGACTGTGGAATTGTAAACCACAGTAAACTACCAATCTAGTGAGAGCACGTAATGAAGCTAGGATTCTGGAAATATACTTCTGGGAATGAGAAGTCCAACTGAACTCAGAGAAGGTGTATTCCAGGATGATAGGCCTTGAGATGAGCCATTAGTCCTGACACTAATTTCTGATGGGGACTATTTTCTGGCCATTTGGTTGAAAGTATAGTCTTAAATGAAGACACAGTTAAGTACTGAGTAATGTACTATTATTCTCAATTTTCTTTCTTTCTTTCTTTTAATGTTTTATTTATTTATGAGAGAGTGAGAGAGAGAGAAATTGAGAGACAGCATGAGCAGAGGAGAGTCAGAGAGAGAAGGAGATACAGAATCTGAAGCAGGCTCCAGGCTCTGAGCTAGCTGTCAGCACAGAGCCCGATGCGGGGCTCGAACCCACGAACTGTGAGATCATGACCTGAGCCGAAGTCGGACACTTAACCGACTGAGTCACCCAAGCACCCCTCAATTTTCTTTTTTTAAATGTTTATTTATTTATTTTTAGAGAAAGAGTACCAGCATGTGTAGAGGCAGAGAGAAGGGGGGAGAGAGAGAATCTCAAGCAGGCTCTGCATTGACAGCTCGATTCCATGAATCATAGAATCCTGACCTGAGCTGAAATTAAGAGTCACTTAACTGCTTGAGCCACCTAGGAGCCCCATTATTTTCAGTTTTCTTTTTATATTGCATTAAAAAATCCTTGAGGGGAAAACTGGCAGCAACCTCTTTGACCTCAGCCACAACACCTTCTTACCAGACATGTCTCCAGAGGCAAGGGAACAAAAGCAAAAAGGAACTGTTGGGACCTCATCATGAGTAAAAGCTTCTGCACAGTGAAGGAAACAATCAACAAAACTAAAAGGCAACTGACAGAATGGGAAAAGATATTTGCAAATGACATATTGGATAAAGTGTTAGTATCCAAAATCTACGGAGAACTTCTCAAACTCAACACTCAAAAAACAAATAATCCAGTGAAGAAATGGCAGAACACATGAACAGACACCTTTCCAAAGTCACTGAGATAGACACATGAAAAGATGTTCAACATCACTCATCATCAGGGAAATATAAGTCAAAACCACAATGGGATACCACCTCACACCTGTCAGAATGGCTGAAACTAACAACCCAGGATACAACAGATGTTGGCAAGGATGTGGAGAAAGGGCAATACTTACACGTTATTGATGGGAATGGAAACTGGTGCAGCCACTCTGGAAAAGTCTGGAGGTTCTTCAAAAACTTAAAAATAGAACTAATCTATGGCCTAGCAGTTGGGGGATGGGCTAGATGGGTGATGGGCATTCAGAAGGGCACTTGTGATGAGCCCTAGGTGTCATATGTAAGTGATGAATCACTAAATTCTGTTCCTGAAACCAATACTACACTACGTGTTAACTAACTTGGAGTTAAGAAATAACATAAAGGTTTATATATTGCTTAAAGAGATAATAGAGTAATATAAATTATAGTGATTTTAATAATAAAATTAAAATATTTTCTATTTTGAGGCACCAGGGTAGCTCAGTCAGTTAAGCCACCGACTTTGGCTCAGGTCATGATCTCATGGTTCATGAGTTTGAGCCCCATAGCAGGCTCTGTGCTGACAGCTCAGAGCCTGGAGCCTGCTTCAGATTCTGTGTCTCCCTCTGTCTCTGCCCCTCCCCAGCTCACACTCTGTCTCTGTCTCTCTCTCTCTCAAAAAATAAACAAACAAATATTAAAGAAGTTTTTAAAAAATATTTTCTAACTTTTTAAAATGTTTATTTTTTTTGAGAGAGAGAGGGAGTAGGGGAGGAGCAGAGAGAGAGAGAGAGAAAATCCCAAGCAGGCTCTCAGTATGGAACCTGATCTACGATGGTGAGATCAGGACCTGAGCTGATATCAAGAGTTGGATGCTTACCCAACTGAGCCACCCAGGCACCCCCTAATTTTTTATATGATAAAAAGAATTTAACTTATATGACTCCATTGTATGAATTGAACAGGACATGGAAAATTCATAGTTCATTTCTGAGTCCAAACATTGCCTTAAGAATTTCATTGATGGTTCTTCATCAACACAATGAAGGTTTTTTCCCAAATTGAAAACAAGAAGAAACTAAGAGTGAGTTAAGAAAAGTAGTCTAATTTGACATTCTATCAATAGAATGCAAATCATATGACAATCTAAATAATAATAACATGATTCTAGATTTTGCTAGAATATAGGAAGAACAAAAGCATTGTTACAGAATAATTAAAATGCACATCTTAGGGATGTCATATAAAAGCCAGAGCTTTACACATTTAAAAAAATGTATTGCCATGGAAGTATATTTGTTACAGTAAGAGGATAGAAGATACTTTGTTTACCAGTTCATTAGCTTGATTATAACTTAATTTTCAAAAAATTTTTAGCATTTATTCATCTTTGAGAGGCAGAGAGAGAGACAGAGTATGAGTGGGGAGGGGCAGAGAGTGAGAGGGAGACACAGAATCTGAGTCAGGCTCCAGGCTCCAAACTGTCAGCACAGAGCCCAATACAGAGCTTGAACCCAGGAACCCTGAGATCATGACCTGAAGTCGGACGCTTAACCGACTCAACAACCCAAGTGCCCAGTAACTTTTAAATATTTAGACAAATTTCTAAGACCTCCTTAGTACCCTTGCTCCAGACCCTGTAAATGTTAGGCACCATAATCCATGTAATGCACAGGTGTGTATGTGTTTGCCTTAATCAGTTACTATCACTAGGTAACGTTTCATAGCTCTCCCTGTGACACGTGCTACTTTGTTCTTTTCTCTATTATATAAACCTGTGAAATCATGTCAGCCAGATGAGTCTTTCCCCTGTGAATCTATAGCTTTAGAAGGATTGCATTTGTTAGGGGTTGATTTCTTAGGAATGTTGGGTACTCTGAGGAGTGTTAGCTTTGCTGGGCCACTAGAGGGACCATGTGACTTATTTCTCCTGTAGTCTGTAATCAGTCTTTTATTAAAGGAAACTTCTTGTGCTTTAATTGACGAATCGATGCCAATAAAGATAAAGTGATGAGTCACCCTTTTTTTCCTAATAGAAGAACAATTATTATCAGCCATTTTTAGAAGTTAACTATAGTGGATTTTATGTTTAAAATTGAGGTGCAGCAGAGGCACCTGAGCGTCTCGGTTAAGCATCTGACTCTTGATTTCGGATCAGGTTTATCATCTCATGGTTCGTGAGTTTGAGCCCCACATCAGGCACTGCACACTTGCACTGTCTCTGTCTCTCTCTCAATAAATAGGTGAATAAATAAATAGTTTAAAAAACTGAGGTGAAGTAAAGTGAAGTGGAATTTAGCTGCAAAATGTGGTGATGTTTGGGGCACTTCCTTTGTCAATAATTGACATGAAGTGATATACTCCAGATAGAGAGATAACATTTTTGAAGTGCTTGGGTCTTTATGAGAGTCCTATAGATGTTAAATACACTTAATCCATTCACCAGGTATTTACTGAATACCTAATATGTGCTTGGCAGTATTCAAGTACTGAGTATACATCAATGGGATAGAATAAACTTTCAGCTCTTTTATAACATAACTGAAATATTTTACCAGAATGTGGAAAGCATCCACCTTTAAAAAATTTTTTTAATGTTTATTTATTTTTGAAGGAGAGAGAGAGAGAGAGAGAGAGAGAGAAACAGAGCTTGAGTGGGGGAGGGGAAGAGAGAGAGGGAGACAGAATCCGAAGCAGGCTCCAGGCTCTGGGCTGGCTGTCAGCACAGAGCCCGACGCGGGACTCGAACTCACAAATTGTGAAATATTGACCTGAGCCAAAATCAGATGCTCAACCGACTGACCCACCCAGGTGCCCTTATTTTTCCTTTAAAGTTTATTTATTCATTTTGAGGGAGAGAGAGAGGGAGAGAGGGAGAATCCCAAGCAGGTTCCATGCTGTCAACACAGAGCCTGACTTGGGGCTCTATCCCCTGAACTGTGAGATCGTGACCTGAGCTGAAATCCAGAGCTGGACGCTTAACCAAATGAGCCACCCAGGTGCCCCTGAATTCTCTTATTTTTAGTTCTAGTCTTCTCCCATCACCTTCAGAAGTACTTGATGCCTCCATTCTCTAAAGTTCTCTGAGATTCTCGGCACCACATCACCTTGTTTCCCGTTGACTTTTTCTTGTATGAAGTCAGTTAGAATGCATCCTCCACTTTTCATCTTCCAAAATAAATATCTCAGTGTTGTCGTATCATCTGCCATGCTTTCTGTCACTGGCATTATGATCCTTTTATTTCTTTATTTTAAGGAGTTTCAAAAGGGAATACAGATAAATATATATATATCCATTCTGCTGTATTCCACTCAAAACCTATTGATTGTTTAAAATCACAGTATTTGGGAAATGGAAAACAGTTACATTCCTCTATGCGGTTATGTCAGCCGTTAGTTAAAACTGAAAACTACGTAAGTAGTAAAATTATGTAACAAGTTGTTTTCATTGATCTTGATTGACTGGTATTTACGAAAAAGCAGACAGTTCCCCATGGGCAGCCGTGAAGAGGAGTTCTGGGTAGGGCTCCAATGTCAGGAGAATTTGCTCTCTCTCACTGGATCTTGATGCTTCTTTGCCCTGCAGCTCATTTTATCTGGCTCTAGTCTTTGTGCTGGAAAAGTCACAAAACTTGATACCTGAATCCCTCTGAACTTTGCCCACTTCACTAATACTAACTGCACTTTTATTCATCTCTAGTGAACCTTTTCAAATTTTCAAGAATATTGGTTCTAAAACCTTTTCATTACTTTCCAAAATTCCCACTCCTACCTTTGCTTCTTTAGTGAGACGGAGATTGTTATTTGGAATCTGTGAACTTTGCTGTTTCACATCATCTGTTACATCTTAAAAACTGCTTTGTCTCCTTCTCTGCTCTCCACCTTTTTTATTTGTGTCAGGACTTGTATCCTTTCTCTCTCTCTCTCTCTCTCTCTCTATCTCAGGTAAATTTTTTTTCTTTAAGTTTATTTTGAGAGAGAGAGAGAGAGAGAGAATTCCCAGCAGGCTCCATGCTGTTAGCGCAGAGCTTGATGTGGGGCTCGGACTCCCAAACCATGATATTATGACCTGAGCTGATATCCAGCTTGACTGACTGAGCTACCCGGACGCCCCACATACTGTATTCTTAACATGCATTCTCATTCTTTTTGAGATATACTTGTGGTTTAGCCCATATTTGAGTACTTATTGGATGAATGCTAGGAATATAAAGGCAAGTTCTTTACTGAAAGCCATTCCCTCCCTCTTGGAATTACTCCTTAGGTGGCTTCTGTGATGCTGTAATAACCTTCACCTCTCATGTTAGCTACTACTTTTCTGGTGTCTTCTCTGAATCTCCTTTTGCTTGCAGAGCAACTGGATGTGGAGGAGGAAGCAAGGGTTTTGGAGTGACATGGGCCTGTGTTCTCATCATGGCAATAAAATGTTAGTTGTATGATTTGGGGAAAATCAATTAATGTCTTTGAGGCTTTGTTTACTCCTCTGCTAAATAATGATCAAAAATCCTTAAGTTAATGATTTTTTTGTGAAAATTAAATAATTTATTGTGGGTTACTTATGTCAAAATATGTCTGACACATTGTATGCATATGATAAATACATATTTCTTTGCTTCCATTTGCCAGTTTTTATCTTCCTATTTAGGCTTTAATTATATGATCTCATCAAATCCTATCAATTGAATTTTTATTCCACTGGGAATAACTCCTAACTCTATATATTTAATTATTGACACAATATCCTTTACAAGAGGGCTTCTTGTACTAAGCCATAAGGGCTTTTGAATCTCTATATTTTTCACTGGGAAACACAGTGAAACACAGAGTAACACAATAAGAGGCTAAAATACAAAATTTTCATGGTTTCTTATCACCATTATTTACCTTTTTTATTTTTTTTTGCAATTTGAGTACTTTTCCTAAAAACTAAAGTTTGATTTTTAAAACTTGAAAGCCATCTGGTAATAAACACAACCTTCTGAATATAAATGCTTTCAAGTCTGACCTTGACTTTCTGTTAAATAGACAAGAGAATTTGAAACATTTATTCTCACTTAATGGAATAAAACTTTAAAGTCTAATTTAATTTGCCATTTGAATGATATTATCAGGTTTTTGTGCCCCAGCTTCTCTATCAGACTTGTTCAGCTATGCACTTATAAGTCCATTTCTGTTTAGTTGAAAGGACATTCCTAAAGATGTTCCTTAAGGAGGGATTTAGGGTTATCGGCGATGACCCCTTAAATTAGCCAGTCATTTGGGCAGCTAGGACATCCCTGATTTCACACAAGGAGGCTGGTATTACTACTGACACACTAAATCCTAATGAAAGAATTTCGGTACCACCAACTACTAGACCAGCTGGGAGAATTAAATAAGCTAGTGTTTATGAAAGTGTTTTTAAAGTTAGTCAAATCTGTACTATTCCATCTATTTGCTCAAGGACAGACAGCTGCTTATGGGTTTTAGTCAGGGAATGCTATGGTATCCAAATGGAAGGGGAAGATATTAGCCAATCTCCTGATAAACAGTATATGGGGTTACTACTTCTGTGGAGTTTAAAGTTTTAATCAATTGATGTATACTACCAGGTCCCTGCAAACATAATTAAAGCATTATGAAATTTGACTTCTGTGTATAACTTGCAGACGTTTAGAGCATTCTTTCCCTCTGCATGTATATACATATACATCCAACTGAATTTCTGTTGAATGAGTAAATATCTGGAAGTGAAAAAGAAAAGGGAAAAGATGTTCAAAGACAAGACTTTCCAAGAAAAATCTTCTCAGTCTGCCTAGAAATTGACATAGTTATGTTGACTAATTCCTATCCTACATACTGTAGGATACAGTCCTTTAAAATACCCTCAGAAGATGAGGATTTAACGTGTCAACGGTACATCATTGTACAGTTCTATGAAGGTTCACAAGGTAAATTTGTTCCTGGAACCACTACTTACACCATGAAATAGGATGTTGCCAGCAATTCAGAAGCCTTCTTTGTCCCCTCTCCAATGATTCTACCTTTTCCCCTTGAAGGAAACTGCTCCTATGAGTTCTAATGTCATAATAGGAGCTTTTCATAGAGTATGTAATCTTTTGTATATGGCTTCTTTTTCACAATAGTGCCTTTGAGAAGTTCATTTATATTGTTGTTTATAATAATAGTTCATTCATTTTCACTGCTTTGTAGCATTCTATCATATGCATATGTCAGTCGCATCTGTGTCATCTGCATGAATTTAACCTTACCGTATCTATTCATGCTCTTTTATTTTTATTATATATCTATATATCCACAAGCAATGTGTTGCATTTTACATTTTTAAAACTGAAAATCAGTATTTGGGACATTTCATTGTGCAGCTTGCTTTTTCTGCCCATATTTTAGTACTTCCATTTCTACTTCATTCATTTTAACTGCATGATATTACCACTACTTATTTATCCATTTCCTCTGACACTGATATTTTTCCTTTTAGAGTTTTGCTATAACAACAATGCTACAATGTACATTCTTATCCATGTCTCATTGTGCCTGGGTGTAGAGTTTGTCTAGGGCCGAGATGCGTGGTAGTGGCATTTTGTGTAGGACAATTCTTTGTGTTAAAGTGCCCTGTACATTGAAGGATATTGAACATTTAAGGCTCTCAGGGTGCTATTTGTCAGACATAGCACTCCAGTCATTAATGACAACCAAAAAATAGCTCCCATTACCCTCACACTTCTAAATGCCCTTGGTTGACATTAGATAGTTTCTGATTCAGAATCATTGATCTAGAGCTTTCCTCAGCTGCAGTTTTGTGAGACGAGAAGATGATTTAAAGCTACTGTTTTCTCTCATCTTTTGAGGATGGTACAGGGTATCATTCAACATGCACAGAAGAGAAAATAATTTTTTTGGCATGATGGATACCTTAAAGCATTAAGACTTGATTGTCTTATAGAACCTCTGTGAGAAAGATTGGGGTATATAGCTAGGCTCATAAGAAGTAGGTCATAGGGTATGCACACAGATAATTTTATTGAATAGCAACAGATTGCTCTCTGAACTATCATGCTTTTTTACATTCTTATCAACAGCAGAAGAGAGTTCACATTTTCTTTAGCAACACTTAAAAAAATTTATTGCCAGAGCACCTGGGTGTCTCAGTAGGTTGAGCATCTGACCCTTGATTTCAGCTCAGGTCATGATCCCAGGGCCATGGGGTTGAGCCCCACATTGGGCTCTGTGCTGATTGTGGAGCCTGTTTGAGATTCTCCCCTTCTATCTCTCTCTCTATCTCCCTCTGCTCTTCTCCCCTACTCCTGCACCCTCCACCTAAAAATTAACTAAATAAAAAATTTATTGCCAGTTTTAATGAGTTTAAAATGATATCTTTTTGTGATTTTTTTGTGATCTTTTTGTGATTTGTCTTTGTATATTTCTGATTACTGGTGAAGTCGAGAATCTCTTAATCTGTTTATTGATCATAAATTTACTTTTGTGTTTCCTTTTCATCTATTTCCCATATTTTTAGTTGATTTTTTTAATCAATTTATATTGAAGAAACATTTTTTCTGATCTTGTTAAAATGGTAAAGAAGACTATAGTCCACACTAGGGTCAACTCTGCAAAGGACTACAGGAAAGGCAGCTGAGGATTTGTAGCCAACAAGCAGAGTGAAAGGATCAGTGAATAGGAAATTGTTAAGAGGAAACATCAAGAGTAGGAGAGTCTTTATAAAACTGGCTTAGCAGGATTCCTGCTACAACTGGACCCTGCGAAAACACACACAAAAGCCTAAGATTGAGGCCTAGTTGAAAAGAGGGCTCAGAGGAGCCTGACTAAAGCTTGATCAAGGAGTCTTTGTCATTTGTAGGAGTTTTAAATATATTCTATATCCTAATCTTTGAGTTAAATGGGTTATAAATATATTCTTGAAGTCTGTGATTTCTCTTTTCACTTAGTTTTTATTTTATTTTTAGAAAGTTTTAATTTAATGCCAATATATTAATACTTTCTTCAGGTTTTCTACACTGAGTCTTGTTTCAGAAACTTTCTTTCCCTTTGCCAAAGTAAAGAAGAAATGTTTCTATACTTAAAAATATATTTATTTATTTATATATAGAGAGAGAGAATGGAGGGGAGGGGCATAGAGAGAGAGAGAGAGAGAATGCAGGGGCAGGGCAGAGAGAGAGAGAATCCCAAACAGGATCCATGCTGTCTGCATAGAACTTGACGTGGGGCTGGATCTCAGGAACTGTGAGAACATGATCTGAACAGAAATCCAGAGTTGGATGCTTAACCAACTGAGCCACCCACGTGTCCCTTTTCATACTTTCTTCTAAAACTTTTAAGTTTAATTTCTCATGTGGAATTTATTTTTGTATATTATATAAGAAAAAAACTAGTTTTTTTCTGTATAGATAAGCATTTATCTTAGCTTCTTTTATTGAATAGATCATTTTTAGTTCTGCTATATATCATGTTTCTATATATCAACGTGTCTGTATGTGGGCTTTCTATTCTCTTTTGTTTATCTGCATATGAAAAAAAAGTTCCCAGCCGAATACCACATGACCTTAATTGTTATAGTTTTTAGTAAGCATTAAATTTTCTAAAACAAGACTCTGCTCCCTGTTTTTTTTTTTCATTGAAACTTATCTCTGATTTTCCATATCAATATGATTTTTGGGATTTTTATTGACATTGCATTGAAGTTAGAGATCAATTGAGGGACAGCTGACACCTTTATAATATTTCACATTTTCCTTGTTTTGTGATTTTCAGTTATATATATTTCTAGTTGTTTTGTAGCTTTGCAGGTGTTCTAAGTGGTATCCTTTTCCAACTATATTTTCTTTCTTTTTGTTTTTTAAAGATTTAATTTTATAATTTTTTTAATGCTTATTTATTTTGAGAGAGCAAGATAGAGTGCGAGTGGGAGAGGGGCAGAAAGAGAAGGAGAGAGAGAATTCCAAGCAGGCTCTGGACTGTCTGCGCAGAGCCTGATGTGGGGCTCAATCCCATGAACCATGAGATCATGACCTGAGCCGAAATCATGAGTCGGACAACTAAGCGAATGGGCCACCCAGGCGACCCTAAAGATTTTCATTTTTAAATAATCTCTTCTCCCAATGTGGGGCTCAAACTTAGAAGCCTGAGATCAAGAGTCTCATGTTCTACCAACTGGTCCAGCCAGGTGCTCCTCTACTACATTTTCTAATTGGCTATTGCTGGTATGCAGAAGTGACAGATTTTGAAAAGTAATGGTTTCCTGTAGCATTGCTGAATTCTCTTAGTATTTTTTGTATTTTATTTGCTTACTCTTTTGAATTTGCTATGTAATTTGCTCAAAGAGCAAATAAGCACATTTTCCCCTTATTTTTTAATTGTCCAAAAAACCCTTATTTTTCTTGCCTCATTACATTGGTAAGGATTCATTGGTAAGGATTAGAAATTGTAATGGGTTAGTATTTTGTCTTGTTTTTGGCCTTGATGGGAATGCTTCTAAATGTAGTAGGTTGCTTGCTTTATTATTATTTTTTAAATAGATATCCTCAATTAGATTAAGAAAGGTCCTTCATATTTAAATTTACTAAATGTTGTTCTCAGTGTTAGATTTTATTGGATTTTTTCTTTTTGTATACTGTAACCAAATATGGATTATCTATAATAGTTAATTTTTTTGCTTTTAGAATTGAGTCTTCAATCAAAGTGAAAGATTAAATGAATAAATAAGTTATTTTTTCTCCACAAAGATTAGGTCATTTTTAAACTACAGTGTTATTCATTAGATGTAATTAATTAGTAACTTTAAAAACTTTGCTTCATCAAAGAATTTGAGTCAGATGGATTTGAATTTAAATTCTGATCCTGACAACTAATCAGTTTCCTTTACTTTTCTAAAACTTACTTCCTTTGTAAATTGGAAAAAAACTCTACCAGTCATAATTATTACTGGGATTAAATGAAATATTTTAAAAGTAATGAATAAGCATAGGTATGCAGGAAATATTAAATCAAACTACTATGCTATCAAACATCACCACATTTCTGAGAAGCAGTGAGGGGCTAAGTAAGGATGACAGTGGACAGGATTATGTATGGACTCAAAGCCACAAAGTCCTCTATTTCAATGGCAGAATATCTAGCAGCTCTTGACAGGAGATTTGGTACAAAGTTGTGGGATCATATGTCAGGTTTATAAGCACATGTCAACTGGAAAAAAGAGAGCATTTTATGTATATTATCTCCTGTGAAGATATGGTGGAAAACATTTTAAAGGTTCAAAAACAGATGACTTATTTCACTACTGGGAGCAATTTATAGCTAAGAGTTGTATTAATGAAGGTTTTTAGAATAATGGAAGAGAACAGAGCTTTCATGGCAGTTTGCAGAGACCAAAACCAAACAGCAGGTTTGAATAAAGGATCTGATGGTGGTTGAATTGAATTTTAATGTTGATTTGCTTACCTTTCAGAAAAAATTTCCCAATGTCAAGGTTCATTAGGTGGACCACTTTGGTGCTCTGTTAGGTCCACTTTGGTGGACAAAGTCTTGTATACTAGGCTATCTACAGGAACATTAGAGGAAAAAATGGAAGAAAATAGCCAGGGGCTGGGGTGGGGTGGTGCCATGTTTCCAGCTGTAAATAAAGGAAATTCTGTGGGTCCCCAATATATAGTAGATTCTCCTTGATATGATGTGTCTTTGTTTATATTACCCCAGCATAGGGTAATGAATGAAAATAACAGATCAGCTTACACAATAATGGGTTTATTTGAAGACGGAAAACTGGTATGGGGTGGAAAGAGAAAATTTTGGAAGAATTTTTAAGAAAGAGGAGATTGGGAGGATCTGCCCTGATGACTGAAACTGTATGTGAGGAGAGAAGACTGAGGGCTATTTAGAAGTGGTACTGTGTGTGGGGCGCCTGGGTGGCTTAGTCGGTTAAGCGTCCGACTTTCGCTTAGGTCATGATCTCGCGGTTCGTGGGTTCGAGCCCCGCGTCGGGCTCTGTGCTGACTGCCAGCTCAGAGCCTGGAGCCTGTTTCAGTCTGTAACTCCCTCTCTCTCTGACCCTCCCCTGCTCACGCTGTCTCTCTCTCCTAGAAATAACAAATTAAAAAATTAAAAAAAAAAAATGAAAAAAAAAAAAAAGAAGTGGTACTGTGTGTGTGCGGGATAACTCCTTTATCAGTGTTTTTGAAAAGGCTTTGGTAAAGAATACATAAATTTTCGATGCTTCTGAAGCCAGATACAGCTACTTTTGGAGGTATTATCCTGCAATGGGCTGTAAGGAGAAGAAAGGCCATATTTAGTAAGTACAGAAAGAGACTAGGAGAGTGAGCTATTTCAATGAGTTTGTCATTGAAGGGAAAAACAAGATTTGGGAAATCCAAGGGAGATTTCATACAAGGAGGAAATCAGAGTGGACAGGGAGAGCTTGAGGCTACAGAATAGAATGGAAAACACGGGAAGAATGTCTGTTGGAGCAAATTCCTAGAAAAGAAACAAAGAGGGAATTAGTACACAGGTGGAGCTGTTGATCATGAAAAGGGGAGTTCTAAGATGGAATTCAATGCTGGAGCAATTTATGGTCTATTAGAATTCTATTCTAAGAGGGAGTGGAAGGTGAAAAACATGTCTGTGGTTAGAGGAGGGGTGTCAGATGGCTTCCATCTCAAGCAAGGGGGAAGTAGCAATGAAAGAGTGTGGGGTTGGGGAAAAGTGTAAAGGGCTTGGGCTGGACTCTGTTGATATGATGGAGGGGACTAGAGATCATGACAGATTGCTGGGCAGAAAGGCAAGAGTTCTCAGCCCTGAGCATGTGTCTTTACTTTCAGGGTTGGACATCTTGAACTTTATAGCCTGGAGCCCACAGACGTGGGCACCGCTCTCCACAGCTGTGAGACAGAGAGAGCAATAGTCGATCTGGGTAGAGTCCTACACTATTGCAGACAGAGAGAATGGCATGCCTGCTACCGTTAGAGGATTGGAGAGTGCAGGGAGCCAGGCAGTTACACATGGAGGTAGCTTGCTCCTACGCTAAAGTTCCAGAAACATCATTTTGTATTCTGCTTCTTGGAAAGCTGTTTCTGCAGTTTCTTTTCTTTAGTCTCTGAAACATAGTCAGTGTAAGGTATAGCAGCCCATTAATAAACATGTCAGATTTCTATTACTTGCCACTCCTGAGTTATTGACAGCAGTGATGGTGATGGTGGTAGTTGGTGTGTGATGATGGGGGTACCTATCATGTGCAGGGAATACACTCAGTACTTAACAAATATTATTCATGTACAACCTTGATTGGTAGCTGAGATTATCTCCATTTCACAGATGAGGAAACTGAGTTTCAGAGAGGTCAGGATTAATTTGAATTTAGAGCAGTCACACATAGAGTTCTTTTAAGAAAGCTAAGTTGCTTCCTGATTTGCATGCTTCTCAACAACTAAAATGAATACTTTTAATGAAATCCAAATATCACAGAAATGTGAGAAATCCAAATCACAAAAATGTGAGAAAAAAATTCCTACCTACTTGACAGACATCTACCATGTACTTGGTACTCTTTAAAGGTACTTATAGACATGTAAAAAAAAAATTGTACTGTAGTGTGATGAGTACTGTAGTAGAGGTATACCGTTGCCCAGAAAGATGTGGCACACATCAGGGTGGGTAGCGATCCAAGTGAAGTGGGCATGGATGTTCTCCTGAGAAGATGACGCTTGTACCCATCTTTTTAAAAAAAGTTTATTTTACTTATTTAGAGAAACAGAATGAGAGAGAGAGAGAGAGAGAGAGAGAGAGAGAGAGAGAGAACATGCAAGTGAAGGGCAGAGAGAAAAGGAGAGAGAGAATCCCAAGCAGGCTCTATGCTGGTCATTGCAGAGCCTTATACAGGGCTCAATCTCATGAACCATGAGATGATGACATGAGCTGAAATCAAGGGTCAGATGCTTAATTGCCCGAGCCACCCAGGCACCTTAGTGCTTGTACCCAACTCAAAGGGTGGGTGAGAGATTGCTAGGTAAAGAAGATTTGGTGAAATGGTAACTGAGCTGCAGAGAATGCTTCCAGTTATTATTTTTAAACATTTGGCCATTTAATATTTTGAAAAATTTAGGGAAGTGTGCCTATAGAGTACTCTTAATCATTCCCCTTAGGAAGCTTTTTGATGAGGCACATTAACTTTTGCAACAGAAGAATATACATACCCACCAATTATTATGTACAAATTAAAGACATTCATGGACCCATCAAAGTGCTTCTAGAACCTCCTAGCTAATCCTCTCTGATGTAGAGGGATACGTGAAAGAAGAAAAATGCCTAGGGGTAAAAGTAGGTAGCACTGAATAGTAGGTGCTTTACAGCTATTATTATGTTGATTCTTACAACAGGCCTGTGAAATAGGTATTACATTTATTTACAGATGAGTCACTTAAGGCTCTTAAGTCACTCAAGTTCACCCAGGTTATAAATGGCAAAGCTATGATGAAATCCCCTTCTGGGGTCCTAATTCCCAATTCTATAGTCCTTCGGTACACTTGACACTAACTTCCAAAGGGGGGGGGGGAACGTTGCTGAAATCAGTTCCAATTTCTAACAATGAACTTACAAGTAAATTTCTGAAATACAACTTGTAGTGAGTTGAGGATTGCTTGCACAATGAGACCTCCTTAATTTTGACTCTACTAATCTGCCATAGCTGACGAATTATGATTTGTTATATTTTGTTTGTATGCTGGGCTATAGAGTATCTTGGTAGTATCTATAAGAATTGTTTCTGAACAATTCTTATAAGGCAAGGTGCTCTTAAGGTTTTTAAGTTATGTAAAGAAATAATAACCAAGTTGTGATTATGTGATCAATACGCTACATTAATTTTATCCCTACAATATGGCATGTTTTCTTAAGGACCTCTACCCTCCTCACCCTGCTCTGTTCTTGCTGTGGGAGCCATTAGTTGGTGTGAGTTCTAGAAAGCAATAAAAGTGTATTTATCTAAACATGTTCTGTACTAAATTGCTTTCACTAATCAAGCAGGACTTATCCCTATTTAGAAGAATTAGTGTGGTTTTACTCAATTAGGCTTGATGTCAAGTTAATTTTCCCCCTATTAGTATAATGAAGAATTGCTGTGTTGCTTTGTCATGCATGCTGATTGATTAAAAAAAATGAGAATGAATGTCAACACATTTTTCTTTTGATACATGAGGAAAAAATTTCAGAGGTTCAAGTAAATTATTCTGGACATCAGAGAGTTGCTTAATTCTATTACATAGAAAGCCCAGTTTCAAATCAGCGTAAGTAATGGAAGAATTTGAATACACATTCTATTCCTGGGGTGTCTTTAACATCAGCTTTTTTCAAAAATTTTTAAAGATTGCATTATAAAGGATGTTCAGTGTCATAAATATTGGGCTTGCCAAAAGGGGTCTCTTTGCTTTGACTTCTGCTATTCTTTGAAAATGCTTATAAAGTACTGTATTCTTTACATGCTGCATCTTGTAGTTTGGGGATAATGGATCAAGACCTGGTAAGTAATTTTTACTCAGCCGATTGCATGATGGAAAATGTGTCAAACCCTGAGTTGTTTTATTGTAATAAATGGAATTTGTGTCCCAGGGACAAGCGCTTGGGAGATAGGGTTTATTCTATATTCAGTTATTCTGTGTTATATTTATTCCACATATTTTAAAATAAATATCCTAAATTAGGAAGATCACAAAGTGAAAGAATCTTGCAAATGAAGTGGTCTTGCCAATATGTTTTGAGATCGATAGTCCTATACTATATAGTAGAGTATTAGCAGATTGTCTCTCTCTCTCACACACACACATACACACACACACACACACACTCATCTGTAGATATTTGTCTGTTTCTCTATTCATATATATTCATTTTTATGTCTCAGGCACATGTCCAGATCAAAAATACTACTTTTAAGACTATTAATACTTCACAGATAATCTTAGTGAATAAAAAAAAAATTGAAGGTATCTGAAGACCGAATTACGTGTTCACTTTTTTATTTTTTATTTTTTTAAATTCATTTATTTATTTTGAGAGAGATAGAGACAACACGATTAGGGGAAAGGCAACTACAGAGGGAGAGAGAATCCCAACCAGGCTCTGCACTGGTCAGCACAGAGCCCTATATGGGGCTTGAACCCACGAAGCCGTGAGATCATGACCTGAGCCAAAACCTAGAGTCATACGCTTAACTGACTGAGCCACCCAGGCGCCCTGTAACAAATGTACTAACAACTTAGAGTCAAATCATTGACTGGGTGGTAAAATTTGATTTTACAATATACCTGCTTTTTAGGTAAGGAATTTCAGTCCCTTTCTGAGGATCTCATTCCAATTAAGTTAATAACTCATTTATTTTAATTAAGTGGTGACTTTCTCTTGTTTTTACCTTTGCTTGCCATGTTAATCAGTTGCCCCACTTATTCAGATGTATTATAAGTTTTGAGTTCTTATCAGTAGAAAGGAGAGAGCCCAATGTGTGAGCCCAGTTATTTTTAAAATGATTGGGAAATGATTGCTTTTTATTTCTGTTATCAGATATCAGAGTATTAAAAGTAAAAAAGAACAAACTTTATTTTGTTGAATCTTCTACTTAGGAATATTGAATTGCTTAATGAAAATGACTTTATTGGGGGGGGCACGTGGGTGGCTCAGTCAGTTGGGCGTCTGACTTCAGCTCACGTCATGATCTCACGGTTCGTGGGTTCGAGCCCCGCGTCCGGCTCTGTGCTGACAGCTGGCTCAGAGCTTGGAGTCTGTCTTTGGATTCTGTTTCTCCCTCTCTCTGACCCTCCGCTGCTCATGCTGTCTCTATCTCTCTCTCAAAAATAAATAAAACATTAAAAAAATTAGAAAAAAATTAAATGACTTTATTGGGAGGGGGACAAAACATAAGAAACTCTTAAATATGGAGAACAAACAGAGGGTTGCTAGAGGGGTTGTGGGAGGGAGGATGGGCTGCATGGGTGAGGGGCATTAAGGAATCTACTCCTGAAATCATTGTTGCACTATATGCTAACTAACTTGGATGTAAATTAAAAAATAAATAAATTATTAAAAAAATAAAGAAAATGACTTTATTTAACCTGTACAGCAACTTAGCGAAAACAGATTACCATTTAAAAAGTTCCATAGCTGAGAAATCACCAATAAAGGTTCAGTAGACCTTGCAGGTCTCTGGCCTGATACTTTCTAGTTCATCTGCTTTAATTAGGTTATAAAGTGCTTATCAGAAATACTGAAGCGAGGGATCATCATTAGTAGTTTTCTAGGCTGCAAAACAAACTCCTAAATCTAGAGATTGTTTTACCTTTTTAAAAAAATGTTTATTTATTTACTTATTGACACACACACACACACACACACACACACACACACACCCAGGCAAGCTCCTTGTCCATGTGGAGCCCAGTGCCGGGTCCATCTCCCAAACTGTGAGATCACGACCTGAGCTGAGACCAAGAGTCAGACGCTTAACCAACTGAGCTACTCAGGTGCCCCAGAAACCCAGAGATTGTTTCACCTTTGAGAAGTAAAATGGCAAAAGATCTTTTTCCTAGGAAGAAAGATTCCACATTTTCTCTGGATTCTTTGTAGATTTTGTGATTTTGATAACAATTTCAGAGTCATGAAACTTATATATTAAAACAATAATGGCAATCTTAAATCGGGACTTCTTTTGTGGTAACACTTCATGTTCTGAATGACATTCTAGTCTATAAGTCAAATCAGGGAAGCTACATTAAAGGGCAAGAGGATGGCATTCATTTATTCATCCTGTCATTCACTCACTTGTCAGATGTCTTGTGATCACCTGCCTCGTGCCACGCTCTGTGCGATGTCCTGGAAATACCGTGGCAAATTAGAAACTGTTCCTGCTTTCTGGCATTCTTTTTTTCAATGGGACTCATAACTCAATATTCTAGGGTTAGCATGATGTTGAGGAAATTGGAAGGTGGTGATGTGATGATGTCTGAATGACTAGTTTGGGTGGTCAGGGACATATTTAAGTTAAAATTTGAACAATAAGAAGCAGCTATCTATGCAAAGATGAGGGAGAAGAAGCTCAGTCCAAGGTCTGCAGGGTGGGAGAGTTGGTGGGTTTTAGGAATAGAAAGACGGTCAGAGTAGCTAGGGCACAGTGGATGCTGGTATAAAATAATATTGGAGAAAAGTCAAGATGTAGATCTTCCTTCGAAGTGTTACTATGCTCTAACATTTAAATATACATAACAAATTCAGAAAGGTACAGTCAAGAAAACAACTGTATTTTTCCATCCGTGATGCAGTCTGTAAACAACAGGTTATATGGATTTGAAAGTCCAAGGATGGTGTCTTTTCCTCTCTCTGATTGGAAGTATTTTCAGTGTGTATCAGATGTTGGCAAGTCTCAGAACATCAGCTCGGTGTATTTTACTCAAAACCAGAGATTCATGCATCACTGGTACCTAACAGGATGGAGGCTGCCAGCAGCAGTAAGTTCCATGCTTGGAACTCAGAATTTGTTATCTGAAAAAGAGTTCTTTTGAGCAGTCTCTGGCTTTTATCTCATGGGCTTAGAAGGCCAATCATGTGGGTTCAAGTCCTGGCTTTTCCATTGTTAGATGTATGGGTTTGGCCAAGGCCTTACCTGTAGTATCCTCATTACTTTGTCTGCGATTAGGGTGTTAGAAGGACTCAGCCCATGGCATTCAGGAGAGTGACTTGCAAACAGTAAGCACTCAACAAGTGTTAGTTGTGTTTGTTGCCACTATTCTTATTTTTATGCCCCTTTCTCCAACAATCTTCTGAAAATGTGTTGTCTTCTAAAGTTAGATGCAAGATGGCTGTTGATAAAAGTCTTCTGCCCTGTAATGGTTACTGGGGTAGAGGTGGAGGCACTCTGAGATCTGTCCACCACAATGGAACTTCCACATTCCACTTCTCTACTGGCTTTAGTGAAAACAAAGCCCCTTTCTCCATCGTTTTTTAAAAAGAAAACATTTATTAGACACCTACTAATGTTAAACTCTGGGCTGAAATGAAAAAAATACTTGTCTTCCAGGAGCTTTTGGTCTGGCTCCCCAACTTTCACTCACAAAGAATTGGCAAGGAAAAAAAAAACCCAAAGGACGAAAAAAACATTTCTGCACTTGTAGAGTTTTTAAACGTAGATGAACCAATTTGGAATTGATTAATGAACACTCTTCTATGCACACCCTTCTCACATTGTACGTAAGTGCCCATATGTATGCTCTTTGAAGAGATTGGAATAGATGCTTCATGTGACAATGATTTGTGAGCTTGTCGTGACAGAAAGTGTACTCTACTATTATTACACCTTCACTTCTTCAGACAACAAGGTCTTCAGAGTGCCTGCAGTACTAGATGCTGGGTGAATAGGAGTGAACAAGAAAGAGAACAAAATTCCACATCTCCTAGAGATCATGGTGTGCTTAGGCATACCATAGGCATGCCTGTACCATGGCATAGGCGTTTAAATCCTGTCTCTGCTCCTCTCTAGAAGTAGAACGTTGAGCATCCTTATTTAGTCTTTTTACACCTCAGTTTTCTCACCTATAAAATGGCAATAATAACCACATAGGGCTGTTAGGAAGATTAAATAACTTGTACTATTGATGTTATCATTCTTACTGTTCTGTGCCAGTGAGTATGTCCTGTATCTTCTATGCTCAGTTCTTCACTATAAAACTTCTTAAACTAGGGAGCAAGTCTTCACAGTGTCGTAGTGACATCTTTAGGAGGGAACAAGGTCTTGGTACCCTTATCTCCTGTACATTTCCACTCCTCACTTTCCAAATACTAAGTAGGGATGGATCTCTATACTGAAATCGAGACCAGGCTGCTGGCTGGCCCTGCACAGAGAACAACTCTTTATTTCCAACTCTCTGTTGCTCATTTTGCTCTCTCCCAGCAGATTGCCTATTTCCTAACACCTCCCCTAGGGTCCTAGTTACCTGCTTGATCACAGGGACCGCAGTTAATCCTTGCTCTTGTCCTTTCTGTCATCTCTCCTCTCTTGCCTCTTTTCATGTTTCCCAAACTTCTTGCCCTAAGGGGCTTGCATTTCTAGATCTCCTCTGCCAATCAGATAGCACTCCTTCATCTGTTGAAGGTTGGTTAATCAATAATTTGTGGTACATTGGGTGGGATCTCTACATTTCAGTTCTTTTGACATAACTCACGTCAAATGGTAATTACACATCAGGCAGTTACCACATGGGGCTGGTTCCTCTACGACACCCCATCCTAACCCTCTTTCATTCTCTGGACTATTCTGGAAGCGTTGATGCTGAGCAATGTAGATATTCATGTATTTGGGAAACACTACTTTTTAAGAGCTTGGCAACATTCTCCAGCTTACATTAAAACTTAACCAATTTCCTGGTGCCTCCTGACTTCCTTTTTAAGACTTCTCAGTAACAGTGAGAGCTGTGCTGGCCTGGGCGCACATTATGCAGGCTTTTTATAAGAAATGATATCCCGCTTCCCAAATGTACCAGAGCGTTAATGCTATCCCCATCTGCAGTAGCAGTAGGCAGCCTTTTAGAGTGGTGTAAATAGTCCATTAGGATAACTGCAAATACTTAATTAGTGTATACTTTCAATTCCATTGGCAAAATAGTAGCATATTTCTTGAAAACCTGTCAGATTTCTCCTAAGTTACTTTTTCTAAGACAGTAAAATGATATGGTCCCAAACTGAACATGAAAGGCAATTATTTCAACTCCTAAAGACCAAAACAACTTTACTCACATTCCACTGGAGGGATGGAGGGAAGGGAAACAATTTTCAAGGTTTCTGGAAATTGTTATTTTCCTATTAATGGTTATTTTTGTTAGCAAGGAGAGTTTTGGAAATAGTTATGAAATTTTTCTAAAACCAAATGACCAAACACTAAGCGCATTTGAATTATATTTTGTGAAATATATTAAAGTTAAATTGACTTCTTCTTTCCAATAAGAAGTTTCATTTTGGTTATAGTGATCCAAGACTGACTTTTCTGGGCTAAAGAAAGGACAAAGGAACCACCAGCTATAAAATACATTAAGATTACTAGAAAATACAGCCATAAAAGCAAAGCCCACTAAAATGTTACGTTTGTATGGCACCGTTAATCCTTTATGATATACTTATATCTATTTAATCATTTTTGTAAATTTTCCCATTAAAATATATTTCATGGTTTATGTAGAGTCTGTGAGCATTTAGTGTGGAAAGAGCATTAGGCTTTTTAAATCAGTCATGTTCTTTCCAGAGAGGTGGCACATTCAAATAAGGATAAATAATAAATAGGAAAGGGACACTTTAAAAAGCTCTGAGCAAGATATAGGTGAACCGCAAGGGAGAGTGCAGTAAAACTGGGACTTGGAATCATGCAGCTATGAGTAACCTTATCAACTATGAATAATGAAAGGGAAAAGGGAAGGAAGAAGTTGGTAGAAACTAAGAGGTAGTTTTGTACAGAAAAACATTGTATGTGGAACAGTGATCTTTAATGAGAGATGTAACCAGCTCAAGTTACCCCTCAAGGAAGGAGCCTAGGGAATAAGTACCTCGGTCTCCCTCTCCTCTTTCCCTCTCATTTTAAGTTAGAGCTCTCTGTTTGGAACCAACTAGAAGCCAGGAGCATGGGAGCCCTTTGATGCAGTTGATACTGTTCTCATTGAGCAAAGAACTGGAAAAAGAAGAGTGGAAAGTGGATCTGGAGTAGGAAATAAAAGATATCTGGTATACTCCACCCCCTTTTTTTCTGTCATCCTCCACTCTTGCCCTTCATCTGGGTGAAAAATGCGTGTACCTAGTGCAAAGACTACATAAATCCCCATCAACTACTGTGTGGTGTATCATCCTTCTGTGATAGCAATTCAATTTGCAATCTAGAACTAAAATGTTGGCCACCACCAGTATTCTTCAAATAAAATACCAGGGGAGGGAGATAGGGAGAAGAGATGCAATTAAGGAAATGTAAATTTAAATTATAGCTAATACTAGCTTCTGTAGATGGTTATAAGGCCTAGGTCAGTAATTATAGCTGCCTCCTTCCACTCAGCCTTCTGTATTTACCTCACTGCCTGGCATTACCTTGACTGGTAAGGTCCTTTTCCAATTGAAGTGACCCAGATCTTCATTCCTGCAAGATCTGAGTCCTTGGTGGTCTTGTCTTCACTGGATTGTTGATGTTCTTCCTTGACCAGGATCATTGGAAAGGAAGTATTAAGAAATGCCCCCACTGAATTTCCTGAGTTCCAAACATTATTCTTATCTTTATTTTGTAGCAGAAACTCAGGTCTTCCTGATCATTGGGTGTCATTATCTTAGGCAATGTAGTGACTTCCTGTCTACCTATTGGTTTAAGGATATAAAGAACCTTAAATTTATTGGAGTTAATCTCCACTTTCAATGAATCAGAAAATGACCATGTTTCCTCGTGGAAGAATTATTCCCTTGGACATGAGGACCTTCCAATCACCAAGTCTAAGGTGTTGGGGACAGGAAGCAAGAATTATTCAGGTAGGTTATTTGGTGTAAACATGTAGTGGGCCACCCTAAGGTTTCTGGATCTGTGAGTCCTCTGTAGCAATGATGGCCTCATATACTTGGCTTCTGGGGTCAGCCATATCCTATGGGCAGAACTCCACCCTCTCAGGGTTTTCTTTCTCTTAGCTTGCACTCTAGCTGAGCCTTCAGCAGATCATTCCATAATTCTGTCAAGCTGCTTTCTTCTATGAAGAGACAACTGATATGACTTGTGAATTCTAAGGATTGAGCCCATAGTCTCATTTCTTTTGCTACAAAATGGTTTGGAGATCATTTATACAGGTTATCTATCAGGCATACCACAGTGCTAGCAGAAACACTGAAACCAAAGAAGGCATATTATATATGCCTATCTTTGTGAGTCCAAAGAGTACCCCCTTATGATGAGGGGGAATCATCGATGCAATTATCTTGCCTCTGTGTACAGCCAGCTGAGCCTTCCTGCCCCATTGGGCAATGATGCCTTTTTTGGGGGGTTAGCATTAAGCCTGGTTTTTGACAAGTTAGCCTTCTTCCGTGCTGGTAAGCCAGGTCACTTTGGCTAGAGGAAGAGAATGCTGAGCTGTGAATTGTCTCCGTCTGCACCATTCTGACCCTTTTGTTTAAGTGCCCATTAAACAAACATTGGGATGGCTGATGAAAGATACCATGTGATGTTTACAGTTAAATCTTTTTTTTTTTTAGAGTTTATTTATTTTGAGAGAGAAGTGTGGGGATGGGAGGGGCAGAGAGAGAGGGAGAGAGAGAGAATCCCGAGCAGGCTCCACACTGCCAGGGCTGAGCCTGATGTGCAGCTGAGTCTTATGAACCATGAGATCATGACCTGAGCCAAAACCAAGAGTCGGATGCTTAACCGACCGAGCCACCCAGGAGTCCCTGTGGTCAGATTTTCTTATTCACTTTGTTATGTAGACTACCCTCTATGAATAGCCTCTTATGAGGTTTAATGCAATAGACTTATCTTCACACTTCACACCTTTTACAAGAGGTCCATCTGTACATTTCTGTCCAGATTTCCTGGCTATCAATTTCCAATTTTGGTTTTTGGAAGTTTCTGGTCACCTAGCCAACTTTTTAGCACCTACTCACTAGTTAGTGTAGATCTATGTCTCAGACCTTTCTTATACATGAAGTTTAATACTACACTCAAAAGTTCTGCCCATGTGGAGAATTCTCTTTTATCACTGTATTTTTAAGTTCCTTGTGAATAAAATTGTTTAGCTGGCTGGTGCTGTACTTACAGATCTCTCCACAGTTAACTGGCTTTAGGGAACTCCCCATGAACCCTGCTGTTGTTGAGGGAAAAGAAATGAAGCATTACGTTCATATACCATGGAGGTCTGAATCACCTACCATTGCAATTTGTTTGTATCTTCAAGACTGTTGTGGGGTTGTTCTTATATATACAATTTAATAATGGATTGCTGATGTGAACAGCTGATTTTATGACTTGCTGGCCCAGATAACATCCAGTTCAGAGAGCAATTACTAGAATCTGCAAAGAGAGTTGTCTGGGGAGGAGCTATGGCCTTCAATTGGTCCTGGACAGCCTTAGATGACTAAACGAGTGGGTATCAGAAAAATAAATACCCTGAGTTCTCCATCCTTTTTCCCACTGAACTCTTTCTAGAGCTACCCAGTGGTCAATCTCAAATGAAAACCAGAGAACAAAGAGCCTATAGAGGTGGCTCATTCAGGACAGAGCAGGGTGAGAGGGTAGAGAGTTATTCTGGAAGGGCAGATAAGAGCTGTTTGTTACAGGTCTGGAGTTTGAATCTTGGTTGTTCCTTTGAATTGCAACAAAACAGAGATTCTCTGATTTGTATTTCTGTCCTCAGTTCTTAGCACAATTCCTGCCTGCTGTAAAATAGGTGCTCAGTAAATAATTAAGTAGCGTAATCCCAACAGCTCCTGCGTGGTTTTGAGCAAGTCATTTATATTCTTGCTTGTCATTTTCATTATCTTTAAAGTAAAAGTACCAGTATCTGTTCTGTTTCACTCATGAGGATGTTGTAAAGGTCAAAAGAAACGAAGACATTACCATATGGGTGCTTTGTAAACTGTTTTAGGTTCATAGCAGAATCGAGAAGAAAGTATAGAGATTTTTCACATAACCTCTGCCTCCACACATGCGTAGCCTCCCTTATTATCAGCATGCCCCACAAGGTCAGTACCTTTATTACAGCTGATGTGACCTACTGACCCATCATAATCACCCAAAGCCCATAGTATGTAGTTCACTCTTGGTATTTTATGTACATTCTATGAGTTTGGACAAATGTGTGATAACATATCTATCAATGTAGTACCATATAGAGTATTTTCACTGCCCTGGCAACCACTAATCTTTTGACTGTCTCCAAAGTTTTGCCTTTTCCACACTGTCATAGAGTTGGAGTCATGCAGCAGATAGCCTTTTCAGATTGACTTCTTTCACTTAGTAACATGCATTTAAGATTCTTCATGTCTTTTCACTGGTTATTGCTTCTATTTTCATGATCTGTTTTTCTGTTCTTTCACCTTATCACACTGTCTTGATTACTGTAGCTATATTAGTAAGTCTTGAAGTCATGTAATGTGAGTCCTCCAACTTTGTTCCATTCCTTCAATGTTGTGTTGGCTATTCTAGGTCTTTCGCCTTACCATATAAACTTCAGAATCACAAAATACCCATAAAATAACTTGCTTGGATATTTATTGGGGTGGCATTGAATTGATAGGTCACATTGGGAAGAACTGACATCTTGACATTAATGCATCTTCAATCCATAAACATAGAATATCTCTCCATTTAGTTTTTCTTTGATTTTCTTTTATCATTCTTGTGCATTTTTTATATAGACCTTGTACATGTTTTGTTAGATTTACAATTATTTCATTTTGGGGGTGGTGCCAGTAAATAGTATTGTGATTTTAAATTCAAACTCCACTTATTCATCGCTGGTATAGAAGAAGTAATTATCTTTTGTACATTAGCCTTGTTGTATCACCTTGCTGTAATTGCTTATTAGTTCTTGGACCTTTTTTGTTGATTCTTTTGGATTTTCTATGTGAACAATCATGTCATTTGCCAACAAGACAGTTTTATTTCTTTCTTTCCAATATGTGTATGCCTTTTATTTCCTTTTCTTGTCTTATTGGATTAACTAAGACCCAAGTAACTTTCTACAGGACACAAAGCTATGAAGTAGCCATGCCCATTTGATGCCAAGACACTGATTCTTTAATCCTGAAACTAGCTTGCAGTGCTCCTTTCCTTAAATCTCACTCCTCCCCCTTATTTACAGCTTCTTAAGATGATATTTTATCATTTTTATTTATATTACATTAACTTCTGTTTCATGTGCATTGAGTTTATATATTTCTTTGCATATAATTTTCATCTGTTGTTTGTTGTCATTTATACTTCCTTTTGCCATCTTCATTCTGCTTTTTGGTAGGTTGCTCCTTTCCTCTTGGTTTGGTTGTATTTTTATCAGAGCTCTTCCAAAATTCTTTCAGCATGGGATTTAGAATTTGGAATTTAACTTTTACCTGCAGTCGTTGTTCACTTTTACCTTCTTATCAATGAAACATGTAGACCATAAACTATAAGAATGTTTTTATTCATCATGGTTCATCTTGCTTCACCCAATGCACAATGAGGTCTGACTGTGCTCATGCTAGACTTTGCAGCCATTAATCCAACAAAAAAAGTTTTATTTTAGTGGGATAGCACATGCTTTTTTCAATGTAGGTGAAATCTGGCAGGCAGCCTGTTTTTCCAGCTTTACCTTGTTTGCTGATGATAATTCCTAAATTGTGACAAGTTCATTTTTCCCTCCTGATAGTTCTCATCTTGTGGCTTGAATGATTTGTTTTCCGAGTATTAAAATGATATATAATAAGTGCAAATAAAATCCTGGACACCCATAAGAGATAAAAAGAAAAAGAACCCTCACAGATTATCCACAGCGGTCCTATCTCCCAAGGACAACCATGATTATCAATTTTGTAAATATTCTTCCAAATATGTTTGCACTTAGGCTATCAGAGAATTATAATAATATTTATTTTAACAAAAGACTGGCCTTGCTTATATATATATGTATATATCATATATATATATTTTTTTACCTCAACATTGTGTTTTGGACATTTTTACGTGTGGAAATAGACATTCATCATCCCAACCACTCTGCATAATATTTCGTTGCAGACATAAGATGTTTTTATATGATTTATATCCTACTAAAGGATAACTAAGTCCTTTTTTCTTTCCTCATTTTTCTTCTCCTTACTTTCTTGTTCTTCTCCACTTCCCTCTTTTTATTCTTTTCCTCCATCATTCATATCTTCCTCTTCCTTCTGTTTCTCTTCCTCTTCTTCCCTCCTCATGTCACACGTCTTTCTTCCTCTTTTTCTCCCCCTTACACCCTCCTCCTTTTTTTGATCTTCCTTCTCTTTTGATCTTCTTCTTTGCTTAAATTTAAAGGGTTCTGCAATAAGTCTACTTGGTTTCTTCATTTTGATTTTTTAGTACTTTTTTTTCCCTTTTTGTTTCTTCCCCAATATACTTAAGTTGGGATTATAGTCTCTCCTCTGCTTTTATAACTTTGGCCCATGATATTCTTTCTCCTTCAGGTCTGATTAGTCTGTGCTTTCCTTTGATTTTATTTCCATTAATAACTAAGATGAGAGATGTTAAGAACCTTGCTGATGATTACACAGTAATTCTTGTCAGAGCAAAGCAAGGACTTGGTTCTCCTGGGCTCTAGACCTAAGGTCTTTCCTCTAGATTGAGTTGCCTCATCATGGCTGAGGTTAGAAATAGCCTCAGATTTACTGTATAAGTCACACAAGGAAGCAAGCAAGCAAACAATGACAACAGTAAACAAAAATAAAAGGGAGAGAAGAGCACTCACTAACTTAATCAGGGGGACTTGAATTTAGTGTTTCTTCTGCTCAGTGACTTAGTACTAGGTGAATTAAAAATAAGCTCCTTGTGAATGTTTGCCTACTTATGTTTGTTCCAAAATTATTAAAAATGTATGGCTGTTAGCCTACCCAACAGTGTCATTTGAAACCTAAGTTTATAGAGCTAAAAGGAAGCATAATAAACACAGTCGATAATATCTGTACTTAGAGGTAAGAGAATCATGCCTGATATATTAATTTAATTTCTTTTTCAGAATTAGAGGAGTTTGTGTACAGACTCTGTGCATAATATCAGGTAGTCAAAATTTGGTCTTTTATTCTTTTCCCTAAATCCTCACAAGTAAATAAAGAAATTATAAATATTTGATTAGGTAAACCAAGCTGGAAGATGAAGACAAGTGGTCTTAATAAGTGTCTCCCGGCAATAACTTTTTGCAAAGCCAAGGTCTCTTCCTCTATGGCTTTTCTCATGACCACTTCTGTTTTTTCTTTGTCAATTGTTGCTTTCTGTTCTCAGGCATTTCTTATCCAACTTACCTATATTAGTTGGTTGTCCAATTTAAGATGTATCAACTGTTAAATTAATTAAATAAGGAGGCCATTGGACTAAGGTCGCTCTAGTGCCTTAGCAGCCTATGTAATCAAACCAAAATCTAAGCCTGTAAGTGTCTTAAAGTTATGAAATCAAAACCTAAAGACAATTGGTCACAAAAAGCCAATGGGGCTTTAAGTGATAGTCAGTCAACACTTTTCTTGCATTGCTTTTGCTTTGTCTCTGTCAGTCCTCCCTGAGCTCCCATCAGTGGAGCACTCCTAACCACGTTCGGTTTGACACTGCCCAATTTGGATCAATTTTCGCTCAAATAAATTCTTTAAGTTTTTAATTTACCTCAGTTTATCTTTTAACACTGTAAAGTAAAAAGACCACATTTGAAGAGCAGGTGGAATTCTTTTTATGCTGCTGAGATTTACCTGTAAAACAAAGGGAGATTGAATACTTATCCCAACATTGCTTCAAGGGTTTAAAAGTATTTTTTGAGAGGTTGGCTTGGGTGGCTCGGTTGGTTGAGCATCTAACTTCGGCTCAGGTCATGATCTCCCAGTCCATGGGTTTGATACCCTGTGCTGACATCTCAGAGCCTGGAGCCTGCTTCGGATTCTGTGTCTCCCTCTCTCTCTGCCCCTCCCCTGCTCTCACTCTGTCTCCCTCTGTTTCAAAAATAAATAAACTTTAAAAAAATAATAAAAAAGATTTTTTTGAGAGAAGGGGGTATTCTCCTAGTGAATTGCCTTCAGAACCTATTTCAGACAAGAAGTGGTCCCCTCCCTACCCTCCCATAAATTTGGAGCAGTAAAACAGTTACTAAAGTAGTCCACTTTATTTCCTTTGCATCCTTGCATAAATTCGCCAGCATTTCTGTATTGTAGTTTCTTCAGCTCTAAAATGATGATAATAGTCCTAATTCACAGAACTCCTCCGAAGGAATTAAATATCTCAAGTGCTTAAAGCAGGGCCTGGCCCATGATAAATACTATATGCCTTTGCTGTGTGTGTTCTTACCACTGTCACCGCTCCTGCTGCTAGTACAAAAGTAACACCCCCACTCCCCACCCCTTCCATGTTCTTCCATTTAAGAACACGGTGGCTCCAAATGACATTTGGCTGTGTCTACAAAAACATTCCCCAAAGATGAAAATTTGCCACTAATGACACGTTGAAAAGATGTAAATTGCAAGATCTAAAGTCAATTATGACAGAGCGGTCCCCAAAGTGTTTTCAGCAATGAAGCGGCATTAGGACAAATCTAAAACCTCCCCTCCTCCCCCATGATGGCTCAGAAGGCAGCCCTTCTTGGCCGGGTGTTTGATGAACGTTTTTTAAAAAGTCAGTCATATACTTTGCATCTCGTTTCTCCAATATGAATGAATACACATCTTGAATATAGAAGTTGCATTTTCCACTTCTGCGCACTTCCCATAGCACCCAGCACACGGCTCAATAAATATGTTGATTAGCTGTTGAGGTAAAGTTGAGGGGAGGAGAATTAGGAATAAAATATTCTCCAGTTAATTGCAAATTGCATCCCTACTTAAAAGTAAATTTGCATTTTATTATCTTTTTCTACCGTTTCTGGAAAATGCTTGAGTTGGCGTTTGGCATTTGGTTTCATACAACTTTGCAAATTTTATGGAAATCTAAATTCTTTCAAAGGGTTTGCTGTAGGCTTTTCTGTTTTTATTATTGTTTCAAAATGGAAAGAGGTGTTAGTGCAAAGGAGCCTGTTCCAATCACATGTCATGAGATGTTAAGAGAATCATTGAAATTTAGAGCTGATAGGGAACGCATTGTTACAGTTTAATCACTCAACAGACACTACCTGGAATACAGTGGAAACCCAATAAGTCATTGAAAAATAAATGAATCACCTAGTGTGTTGTCTTCATTTAACAATTGAAGAAACTGAGGCGCAGATAACCTGCTCAGATACCATAGGAGGGATTACCGTAAACGTTCTTTGGTGTCTTTGTGCTTGAAATGCGGATTTCACATTTACACTGTAGCATGGAAAAAGACTTTACATTTGGTCTTTGAAAAACTTCCTTTATTTTAAACTATGCAAATGAATCAGATTCTTAGGTTAAGGTCTGTCGCATATTAGGAAGGCAATAGTAAGAATTGTTCATACAAAACAAAAGGATTTTTTAAGGGGAAACCAAAGTAAAACATCTCTTATGTGGTTCATTCAACGCCCGTAATGTCCATTCATTTCCTTTCTCCCTCTTGTAAGTTTTCATTGTTGTTATAAATGATTAGGAGTTCTTAGCCACCATGAAAGTCTTTCTGTTGGAACCATTTGTCTTTCTCAATACATAACACATCCCCTACTCCTTTCTGGGTAACTCTCAGACTTTCAAGAAATGAGGCTTATTTTGGTGGTTGCACTTCTGTTATTTTACAGGATGGAAAAACAGAGTCGAGTTCATGTACCTGTTTGAAGGGACCGAAACTATCAAAAATAGGGACAATTGCCTGGATGGTAACCCTCAGTGACGCCCTCCACAATTTCATCGATGGCCTGGCGATTGGGGCTTCCTGCACCTTGTCTCTTCTTCAGGGACTCAGTACTTCTATAGCAATTCTGTGTGAAGAATTTCCTCATGAGTTAGGTAAGGGGCTCTGATCATACCGTAAAAGTCAGTTACTTCTCATTCAGTGGAATGAGACATTTTATTTTATTTTTTTAACATTTATTTATTTTTGAGAGAGAGACAGAGACAGAGAGATAAAGAGACAGAGCACAAACAGGGGAGGGGCAGAGAGAGGGGGAGACACAGAATCAGAAGCAAGCTCCAGGCTCGCACTGTCAGCACAGAGCCTGACGTGGGGCTTGAACTCATAGACCGTGAGGTCATGACCTGAGCCGAAGTTGGACGCTTTACTGACTGAGTCACCCAGGAACCCCTGAAGGGAGACATTTTAGGTGACACACTTAAAAACCCCACTGATGCATCTAAATGAAGGAGCCCTTGTTGGACATTGATGCTTATTGTCTCTCATCCAAAAATAGCAAAAACTATTTATTTGGTATTTTCTTCTTTTTCCAGGGGACTTTGTGATCCTACTCAGTGCAGGAATGAGCACTCGGCAAGCCTTGTTATTCAATTTCCTTTCTGCATGTTCCTGCTATGTTGGGCTGGCTTTTGGTATTTTGGTGGGCAACAGTTTTGCTCCAAATGTTATATTTGCCCTAGCTGGAGGCATGTTCCTCTATATTTCTCTGGCAGATATGGTAAGAAATTTTAAAATTTTATCTCATCTTAATTTAACGTTTAGAAATAAACACCTGGATTGTGAGCTAAGGGCAACCTTCTGCTTTCCACAGTGTGGAAATTCTGTCATCCTTTAAAGCATTCCTGGCTAACAGATAACTCTTCTTGTATTCATAAGAACTTGAAGGGGATTCTCATTGATCCTTTGATCTATGATTTTACTGATAAAAGATGAAATGATTTACTTTTGCTGAAGTAGAGATATTTTCCCAGGTTTTTTCCCTTGTACTCTATAATAGTATATAGTATATAGTGTGTCCCCATGGGAACTTCTCCCCCTCTTTTGTGAGAATGTCACATATTCTTTGTTTAAAATGTGTTTTATTTATTTTTGAGAGAGAGAAAGACAGAGTGCAAGCTGGGGAGGGGCACTGAGAGAGAGGGAGACACAGAATTGGAAGCAGGCTCCAGGCTCTGAGCTATCAGCACAGAGCCTGAGGCGGGGCTCAAGCCCATGAACCATGAGATTATGACCTGAGTGGAAGTCAGACAATTAACCCACTGAGCCACCCAGGGGCCCCAGGATGTCACATTTGGAAGGGAATGATTTGTTACAGTAAATAGCATTTTATTATTTCGAAGTTCTAAACAGCGGGTGCCTTTTGGATTAAACTAAAACTGGTAAATTGAAATTAGGCAACACTTACATTGGGCAGTATATATTTATATCTGTGATTGTCCATGCTGTGTCTGTGTCTTTATTTATGTGTGTGTGTGTGTGTGTGTGTGTGTGTGTGTGTAAGAGAGAGAATATCAATGGTCCTGTGCCCTGTGCATTTTCAAATGAATCATGGACAGCTTTCTAGAAAATGAAACTATGCTACATATATGCAAATCGAGGAGCATTTCCTTTGTGTTTGGAACTGAATATGTATTACACACATCATTTAATTAATTTAGTTTCTTTCATCTGCATTCTTAGCTCTGCATGACAACCATCCAGCTCTGTTCACTGTTCTGTGCAGGCCCTTATCAGAGCCGGAATGTCATCCCGCAGAATCATCACTGCATTTATATTGTTCTTCACACAGTTCATGTCTCATACTGTATTTGCGGTAGGCCATCACTTCTCTGGTCTCTGTTAGGAGAACAGAATCTATCAGAATCGTTCCATTCAGGGAAAGGATACTCATATGTGATGCTATATGTCCTACAACGATTTGCTTTTCTCAGCATGGTTTCACAGCTTTCACTCAGTTTATCCTGGTAACAACTTTCTTAAATCAGGCACATGGATGGATTGGATTCTGGAGGCCTCTTGGATGCTTTGGTACATTGTACAGTGGTACAATGCACCATGGTGTGTGTGTGTATGTGTGTATGCGTGTGTGTGTGTGTGTGTGTGTGTGTGTGTGTGTGTGTAGCAAGTCATTTTGGAATACTTTTTGAAAAGTTGGCATTTACAGATCTTTTGGAGCCTTTCCAGTAGAGTTTATCTGCTGAGAAAGGGTAGATTTAAAGAACAGAAATTGGAATTTTAATTGCATTCACTGTAACGAGATTGATACAGCCTTCAATCCTAGAAGAGTACATAATTTATTTGAAAGCCTTATGATTTTGTGAGGGGTAGGGCAAGCAGAAGGACCCAAATTAAAGAGAGCAGGAATTAAATGCATAGCGATTTCTAAAAATTTACTTAATCAGCTACTATTGATTGATATTTCTGTGCCTGGCCTGGAATTTGCAAGGTGCTGTGGACATTGGAGTGAGCAAAGAGAGGCACACTCCTGCCTCTGTGGGGCATTCTGTCTTTAAAGAGAAGAAACCAGAAAGTCAGTGAAGAAAATCACACACATGACTAAATAATTACCAATTTAAAAAAATCTGTGAACTAAGGGGAAAAGCAGTATATACGGTGAGAGATGAAGTTAGGGGAATCTAGTGTAAGTTAGGAGGTGCTGAGGGAAACCTCACTAGAAAGTATGATTTAAAGCTGGAGCCTGAAGGATGTAGCTCATTGAAAAATTAGAGAGGGAAGAGGTCAGATAGTGGTTTGGGTGGGTGTGAAGATTTTGAGGATAGAAAAAGGGTGGATGCATTTGAAAGAAAGGTGTGAATGGAGCGCAGACAGTAAGGGGGAAGAGAGAGTCAGGCGGACAGACAGAGAGAACAGAGGCATAAAATGAGGTAAATCCTATCCCACCAATTAACTCACTTGGGGAGCACTACTTCCATACTTCTATTCATGTTGATGCCTGATAAGACTAGATATTCCTTTTATGCTACCTATGCTATGCTATTTCTATATGCTATGCTAAATAAGACATTTAAATATCTGAATTAAATCATCACTGCCCAGCCTTCCCCCCTCCAAAATCTCTAGGCGACTGTTTTATGTTTTACCACCAGATGGCGACAGTTATCTAACAATGCATCTTTCTTTTAGTTTCCAGAGATGAACGATATGCTGAGAGAAAAGGTAACTGGAAGAAAAACCGATTTTACTTACTTCATGATTCAGAATGCTGGAATGTTAACTGGATTTACAGCCATTCTTCTCATTACTTTGTATGCAGGAGAAATTGAATTGGAGTAATAGGAAATAAAAGATGCTGTTGTCAACGAAGGCATTTAATAAATAAAAACATCTCCAAAGGGATTTTTAAAGCTGATCCTATTTAGTTAAAAGATAATTTTGTTTTCAACTGTAGGTCAGGAAAGCTGATTATTGTTTTCAGATCTGTGAAATAGGCCATTGTTTGTTGTTCAGGATGCTTCAAAGGGATTTCAGTTCCAGTCTGAAAAGGCAGGTATACGAGATCTTTGGTCAATACCCACTTCTTCATGTTTCATGCATTTGACAATCATTTAGATATGAAGACCCAGAGAGAACTGCAAGCTAGGTTGTATAAGCCTTTAAACCTCCGGGGCAGGCTCAAAAGCTCAAGCGGTTTCAGAGTGGTTTTCTTTCAGTTAATTTGTTCTAGTGCTTTCACGGGCAAGTACATTAAAATGTGGAAGAGAATCGACATGCATGCAACACAGATCTAAATGATTCCAAGGCCTTAATGAACCCAGGAAAGAAAGGTTGCTCATAGCTTTTGTTCTGTTTCATATCTCAGCTAGGGACGGGTAGGCTCGTTTTAAAAATTATCCTAAAATAATATTAGTTATGCAATTGGTAAAGTTTTGTTAGCCCCACTAAGTTCAGACTTTATCTGACATCTCATCTCTATGTGGAAGCTTTCCCTGCTCCCACACAAATGCAGAATTGCTTTTTTTAAAGGGCTCATTGTAATTGCACCACAACCCAGGACAGAAAGCGTAGGTCTGGGAATCACTCAGCTACAGCGCATCATGTATTTGCATTGTGAAGAAAAAGACTATGTTGGTTTATAGAAAGAAATTGAATGTAAGTTTAAGCAATTTACTTTTAAAATTCAACATAATTGTTTAGCAGAGGGTATTTTAAATAAATGCAAAACAATGGCTGGGCTGCTGTACGTCAAGGACTGATGAACTAGAAAACACACATTCCTTCTGGGCGATTGGAAGCAATCATAACATTTTTCTTTTGTGTTCAGTCCACATTTTTCCTCTATGGCATACCATGAGAAAAAGTCCCACATACCGTGGTTATTTTTGTACCTCTTGTAGGTGAGAGGGGTTGTTTGCTCATTTAGCAGATGGAGAAAGTTGGTCTGCAATTGAACATCCTAACCCCAATTCACACTCCCAAGTCACTTCAGGAAAGATGACTGACAGTGAGGAAAGTGATTGATAAAAGCCAACAATGATCTCAGGAATTAACATTTTCCCACAAACCATACGACGGTATCAGCTAGCAATAATGCAGAGTAGATGAATATTTAACATATATGTTAATGTAGATTTCTGTTTTTAACTGACAATTAAAAAAAGTTTGTTTGACCAAATAGTAAACACCTTTGAAGCCATGCATTGTGTCATTTGTTATTCATTTTAATATATATATTTTTTGAGTGACTTCCCTGTACCTGGTATTGTGGGGGAGAGAGAGAAATAGGAAACTGGTGATGTGTTTATTGCAAAGATATGCAGCAAATAAATACTGTAAAGATTAATCAGTAAACATAGCATCTATTTTTATCATTTAATCTGTTCATATTCAGTCTAAAGAAATAATCGTTACCTTTTTAAAGCACAGACGGTTTGGGTTAAGAAGCTATTTACAACATGATATTAAACCAGACAGTTTAACAAACTCTCATTTGGTGTAGATCATTGTGTATGTGGGCTATCTGGGTGTTTAATATTACACTCTCTGTGTGTTGATCTTTTGGCCTTGTTACTCAACTATGAGGAGAACAGAGGCAATAAGGCAGGAAGGGCCCAAAAAGCAAAAAGAAAATCGTTACTTACTTGAGGTTGTGGTTGTAGGTAGAAGGTAGGATATATAGAAAGCCCATGAGTAAATTTCAATCCTAGATAACAATTCAAAAAAATCAGTTAACATCTCTTATACTGAAGCATTCATTGTACTCGTTGAATACTCTATAATTTTTAAACTTGAATAATGCTACTCTGGCAAACCAAAGATTATTTCATTGCATTGTATTTTGGGTTATGTACTTTGATTTCTGCATAACAGAACTTCTAAAAATGCCCACAATGGCTGGAATTTTTTGAGTACTGAATCAGAGCCTGTCTTAGTCTGCCCAGGCTACCACAGACCAAGGGGCTTATAAACGACAGAAATGTACTTTCACAGTCCTGGCGCCTGGAAGTCCAAGGTCAAGGCACCCGCAGATTTGGTGTCTGGTTCATAGATGGCACCTTCTTGCTGTGTCCTCACGTAGTGGAAGGGTAAAGGAGCTCTCTAGATACTTTTGTTTAGAGTACTAATCTCATTCATGAGGGCTCCACCCTGAGGACCTAAGCACCTCTCAGAGCCCACTCCTCTTTAGGGGTTAGGATTTCAACATACATATCTGGGGGATGTGGTAGAACCCATTACCATGCTGATGTGGAGCAATAACCCACCCGCAGAACCCGAGGCTCACAACAGGTTATTCTCATGCTCCCATGTCTGCTGGGTGGCTCAGCTTCAGACAGGGGTGGGGATCGTCTAGGCTGGGCCTCCATAGCTGGAGGTGCTGCAGTCATGTGGCAAAGGGCACAGGCATGCAGTTCTAGCAAAGAAGACTAGTTCTTCTTCTAGCAAAGAAGAAATACAAGCGGTTTCAATTTACTTTACGTAGTCTCTAAAGACTGTTATTTTACCTGGTAGAAAAGAGCTTATATCAATAATAATTCACCTAAAGCTCCCAGAATTACTTTTTTTGAGAAGATTATTCCTTTTAGGAGAATATTATTTTTTTCCCCTTCAGTATGTAATTATGATGCAACACTGCTTCACCCCAAGTCAAGATAATTCGTTTTTCTTCAGTTTGTGAGTCTAACCCTGCCATGCTCATTTCTATGGCAGCTGTTTGGCATAGCCAACACCAGAGTCCAGTTATGTAACAGTCCCCAAATGGCATTTTATAATGATCTGGAGTTGCTTAGTAAACTCCACCATGGCTAAAAGGATTTTAACTGGAGCTCAAATTTTTTAAAAAATGAATTCATTGACAAGAACCAAAACAGCACTACGGGTTTACCATATAATTAGCGTAGATGTATCAACAGACCTAATTACTGGCCAGGGAAAGACCCGCCTGTCTGCTTTCCATGCTCTGGTTGGCATCGACTTCCTTTGGGCCTCTCTTTGGTCTTTATCAATAAGTGGGCTACCATGATTTCCAGACTCTTGTTTATTTAAGGGTCATTACAGGACAAAAAGTTCTTGACCCTGCAAGAATCAGTTCCCTAACACTGATGTTGCCACAGCTGCTTTCTCACTGACTCTTTGCCTCCCTCCTCTTTCCACACCCCCCACCTCCACTGTGCTGAGTTGCATTTCCCTTAGCTGCCTCTCTGTGCTGACCACGCACAAGGCATTCTCTCATGGCCATTTCAGTTCCTATACGGGAGGCTCCCCACTTCTATGTATCTCCTAATCTGTGACTTTACTAGTAAAGTTTCAAGTGAGCTATGGCAGCAGGATGAACCAAAAACCCTGAGCACCTGTTCATGAATTCTTAAGATGGGCATTTGCCCCTCTATTTTAATGTTTCCAAATGCCACGCTGCTATCGCTGGCAACCAGGTGGCATTGTTGAGATAGAGTTGAGTGAAAATGAAAATCATCTGCCGGGATCTGGTAAGGCCACAAAAATGCCAGTACTGTAAATAATAATAGGCACCTTATACATGTCCTGTTTACTTTCCTTTCTACAGAAGAATGCCAAAGAAGCTGTGCAGGGCTGACATGGTAGTTCCTTGGTCGTTGGGAATCCAATCTGTCATTGGTGGGTTCTGACTTCAAGATGACTTCTTGCTCTAAGATATTTGCTAGAGAAATCCAGTCTTAAATTCTAAAGTCCACATAGCAGGAGCAAGAATGAGTAGAAAAACAAAAAATTCACATCCTGCTCTTCCTTCCCGTAAAGGAGCTTTCTCAGAAAGAACATACAACAATTTCTACTTACATTCACTGGTCAGAATTAGTCATTGGCAGCATTAGCTTGCAGGAGGAGCTGGGAAAAGTTGTTTTTAGCCGGATACACTACCACCAATAAAATCAGGATTCTGTTACTAAGAAGAAGCAAAGAAGGGATACTGGGTAGATTAGAGGCCATTTCAGGTATAGACAGGTTTGTGTCTGGTTCACTTGGGGAACTTATTATTCTAGATGGTTCTGACACAACCAGTTTGGGGAACTGCTTCTTTTAGGGATTCTCATGACTTCTTTTGGATTAATTCCCTGTCTCCTTGACTATTTTAATTATACTGGCCCACCCAACCAGTCTTACCTTACAAACAGTATTGTTCAGACACATTTGTACTTCTCTTTATAGTTCCTCCATCTCAGCTTGTTGTGAGCACTATTTATTTACCTTGAAGACATCCTAGGCCTTTTACAGGATGGTCTAAATTCTAAGGAAACTGAAACAAAACTCTTTTTCTATGCAATTTGATATTTTAAAACTCTTGATTACCAGACTGATTAATCCCAATTATTAGGCTTATATCCAGAACCATGAAACTAAGTACTATTAGCAGATGTGGGCAAAAATAAAATTTAAAAATCATTTATGCATTCTCTTCTCCCCCTCCCCCCAGGTCCTCACAGTTATTTAACATAAGGAAATATGGAATAAAAATGTTATTTGTTACTTGATTTTGTAGATAATTAGATGGGCCACTGGAGACCTCAAATCTCAAGATCATTTAGCTTGGATGTGCATAGCAAGATTACCAAAGAACAATGCTAATGGTAGGACTTACATGTGTTAAACTTTATCTGATGACTTAATTCCCACTGCAGTGACTGTACATGTTATCCCCCAGCTGTATAGAACAATCCAGTAAAACTCCAAGAAGGCAACACATGGGTAGGTAATTTATGACCATGTTTGTGGTCACCAAAGGGATGTTTGAGCAGGGGTCATGGAAAGAAAAATAAAGATGAAAAGTTATGAATCACAGGGGAATGTCTCTTAGGAAGAATTGAAGTCAGAAATGGTTCTTTCCCTCGAAAAGCTGAGGAAGTGTATGAAACCTGTCTCGTTCTGTATTTTGTGGCAAGCTGCACCAGAAGGACCTACAGAATGCTCAGTATGAGCTTAGTGCAATCAGGATGGACGTGGTGGGCTGGTGTCTGACTCCCCCAGGAAACAGAGAGGCTGTGAGTTTGCTGGCAAGTGGCTTTGGAGGTCAGGTGAGGAGAGTTGCTGTTGCATTCAGCTAGACCTTCAGTCCTGCAGTAGTTTGGACAAAGGATACATGAATATTCCCTTGGCCTAGTGTCAACCATGTGGTGGGTAAAAGATCTATCTGGTCTAGACCAATTTAGGGTCATGAGTAAGAGGGGTACCATGCTGAGGACAAAGAAGGTTGATACTGGATGGACTTCCAGAAAACTGAGACTTTGGTGGGACAGCTGGAGAAGTGGAACACATCTTTGGGGAGGAGCCCCTCTGAAGAATCCTAACAGTGCCAGTAAGAGAAAGGGTTAGCCTCAAGTACCTGTCAGTCCACATGGCATGAAGCCACACCTTTGTACCCATCAAATAATAACTTTCTATGCCTCTTTTTCTCTTCTCCATCCAAGCACTTAACTCAGGAGGGGCCAGAAGCCACAGTGAGCAAACAGGGGGACTAAGAGAGATAAAAGACAAGGGTTTCTTCCCACATGTCTAATCTTTGAATAAAGATGGAAGTATTGACTGGTGTATTAATACTTTGCATAATTGACCCGAGACTACATATTGTAGGACTTGAAGTCCCCCCAAGTTTTGTGTCATTTTGCCAGTCCCGGTTTCACTCAGGGATAGAAGGGCTGCCCAGGCCCCAAGCCCCAGGCTCCACCAGGTGGGGAATAAAATCAAAGTTGTTTTGGATTCATCCTGTGAGAATAGCATGCCAATATAATGATTACATATGGACTTTAAAAATTAGTACTCACAATAACCCTGGGAAATGGATCTTATTTCTTTTAGTTTATTTATTTTGACGGAGAGAGAGACAGACAGAGAGAGGAGAGAGAAAAAATCCCAAGCAGGCTCCTCACCGTCAGTGCAGAGCCTGACGCAGGACTCGAACTCACAAACGTTGAGATCATGACCCAAGCTGAAATCGAGAGTTGGATGCTACTGACTGAGCCACCCAGATGCCCCAGAAATGGGTTCCGTTTTTAAACCTAGTTCAGGCTGGAGCTGAGAGCTTGCAGAGGGACCACATACTCTGGGTGCGTGGTTGGGGCAGAGCCCGAGCGAAGTCCTCCCACGCACACTGCGGACCCCATGCAGCAGCTGCAAAGAGCAGAGAGCCCTCTCCCTCTGCAGTAGCCCCTGAGGCCTTCTTCGGAGCGCGCTCAGCATGGTGCTCACTGTACAGAGAGGTGTGTAAGGACTCTGTCCACTGGGGCAGTACATGTATTGAAGGGCGAATCTGGAGCTGAGGGGTAATAAATTGGTAAGTGGCAAAGGGGGTATGACCAAAATGACATGACTCTGTGATGATGGCACTTTGTGCACTTGCTATGTTGGAGATGGAAACTTTTCAATTGTACAGGAAGGAGAGCCACACTCCACAGGCTGTATCCTGCTCTTTGTCCCAGGAGAGTGACTTGTGCGGCCATCAGAAGGCTTCGTCCTTGGGAAACTTCAACAGGAGATTGGAGGGAGAGGTGAGCAGGAGGCTAGGCTGTCAGTCTCTTTGACTCTCTTCCTGCTGGGCTCCCTGGGGTTGTCCGCGGTGTGTCACTGGGGGGCAGCTCCTCTCCAGACAGCCTTCTCCATCGCAGGGCCTCTTATATTATCCACAGTGAGGGGCCACTTTGTTGTTCTTATTTCCATTTTGTCACAGGTCAGTACTTCTGTAAATAGGATGCAAAAGAATTACCAGAAAGATGGGATCAAAGTTAAAATAAATACATAGATAATCCAAACCATTTTTATTCTTAGATACAAGTGACATACAAGTAGTCTATCAAATGTCCATTGAAAGTTGTAAATGCTTGCCCTCAGTTTCTCTACCTGCCTCATCTAACAGCCATTGGGCCAGCACCAGTCTGTGGATCTCTCTCCTTTGCTTCTGGCAAGCACCCACTCCGTCCCCTTGGCCTGAGGGTAGTAATAGGTCAGCTGCTGTAAGCCCCAGGTCTACACCCCAGGCTGCCCTTCCTCTAAGTCCCACTTGCATATTTGCAACTGGACCCTTTGTAAATAAATGAACCCACCTCATCTTTCCCTGGGTTCAGTGGGCCATTTAATTCCTTTGTGATTATAAATGGTCAGTAGTAAATGTCTTAGCCTGGAAGAAGAGGTCACTCTGAATTAGGGGGAGAGAGTAAGACACTGAAGTAGGTAAAAATAGGAGTAGAGTTAGTAAAATTTGGAAGCAGACTAAAAATTTGTAAGGGCTAAAGATGATTAGAAGACTCACATTAAACGTTCTTAGGTTAGGAGAGGGGACTTGGGTTAGACTAATTTGTATGATTGACTATGCAAACAGAAAAGAATATCCAGGATGTTTTCAGAGATTAGCTGTGAAGTGGATGTATCTTTTGAATAGAGAAAAAATCCCAACTACCTGTGTGACACTGCTTCTTAAGTATAAGCATCACTTCTTTTTAAATAAAGATAGATTTCTAGGTGGGGAAGAGTGAATGAATACATTTCTATAAATACTTACTGAATAAGCAGTTTGTCCCTTATGAGAGTCTTTCCCATATAGATATATTATATTCCTTCATCGAAAATATACTGTGAATTATTATGAGGCATATGTGAGAGAGAAAGCCAGAGAATCCAGCCTATAACCAGAGAGAGAGAGTGAGAGAGAGAGAGACACAGAATCCAAAGTAGCCTCCAGGCTCTGACTTGTCAGCACAGAGCCTGACTCCGGGCTTGACCTCACGAGCCATGAGATCATGACCTGAGCCGAAGTCAGACACTTAACAGACTGAGGCACCCAGGCACCCCTAAATGTTGCGATTCTTATAATTAAAAAAAGTATTGTCAATGAACTCGGAAACATTGATTTTAGAAGCCTTAGAAACTGTTGGGAAGGTACTTCCAATGCATCTTTCTCCACCTTTGCTTTTTGCCTTTCAATAAAAAAAAAATTCTTAATTTTCAAAAAGAGAAACTTCAGAATTCTATGTGAGCATTTTATACACGCACGTGACAGCAATCAACTGCACTGTCATAGTGATCCCTTGATGTTTTAAGGCAAAAGAAGTTGAAAACATTTAAGAATAGTGAATACTAGGGATACGACTGTATAAGATAGAGGTAGAGGTGCCCTAAAATCTTGCAGTGGTAAAACCAGTGAAAGTGATATTAAAGTCACTGCCCACACAGCTGGAGTAATAGACTTCTGCTGCTGCTGCCGTCAGCTCTTCTTGTCACAGCTTCACACTTCTTAGAAATTGCTGCTCCCTCCCCAGGGGCTCTGAAGAGCCTGTCAACCACAGCACATACCCCACCTCTGTGGCAGGAACGAGACAAGTGGCCCGGGCTGGGCCAACCATAATCTTCCCACACAGGGGGCGATCCATAGCGCTTGCCCGGACGTGACTCCAGAGCTGCTGGTGGTCACATCCCTGGCATGGGGAGAAACCTGGCAAACTGAGGCTGATGCCCAGAGAGAAGTAGAAGGTAGAGTGAGAGGTAGCGTGCAAAGAGAGTTATTCAGTCCTCAGTGGTTCTAGCCTCTGACATCCTCAATCTACCTCTAATTTTTCTGCCATTCCTTCGGTTCTGTGAGTTATCCAAGTCTAATGTCTGTCAAGTCTAGTATTATCTATTCTAATGTCTCTGTATGTTTTTTTTTCTTTTGCTTTAGGTAATGTGAGTTTCTCTCACCTTCTTAAACACTTTTAAAAGAATATAGAAGTTGATATTTATACTTCAAGCACAATTTCTAGCTTTCCGGCTCTTGCCTTTAGCACAACCTACATACTCTTGGACTTTCCACTGTCAAGGTTTGAGGTTGACTTCCTATTTGGGCCAGAGTATAGCAAAGTATCCATTATGTTCTGCCCGCGGTGAACCGAGGTCTTTCCAACCATGCAGATAATATCCACTTTATTTTTTTATTTCACTTTGGAATGCAGAAACATTGTGGGTATTTTAATTTTTGTGTTTAGCTCAATTAGTGTATCAAAAGTGATGGCTTTTCCTCAGTAGTGACTTAGGGAGAAGGTAGCATTCGATGCCACTGAAACTCTTTGGAACTAAGGGATCCTTGGTCTGTAATCTAAACAAGCTGAGGTTCAGAACAGATAATGGTGTTGAAATCATGTTCTATATATAGAACTATGATTTTTAATAGCAGGGGCAGGATAGCAGAGGGAGTAACTCATATGCCTTGACAAGCCATGCACAATCAGACTTTGTAGGTAACCCCAAGGAAGATGTTTTATGTAGGATATGAATCTAGGCCATACTTCATACACCATGTGTTCACAGAAAAATGTAGTTTCTTAGCAACCATCACCTGGTTGTAGGGTTCTTACTTGATTTTTATAGACACTTGGCTTTTTTAGGCACAGGCCTCTCTAGTACTTAAACATAATATCTAGGTTAATATTGGAATAATTACATTTCACTTTCTTCCAAAAGATACTTTAAAAACTAACCATTCAAACTTTACCTCTTTTTTGTTTTTTTGTTTTTTAAAGGCAAACTACTGCAGGGAATCATTGCAGGGAATGAGGAAAAAATCTGAGCTTGTTCTCCTGTTAATGAATGAATTCATTCATTTGTTCAATAAAACATATAGTTGATGTGTACTGATGCTAGGCCCAGAGGATACAAAGATGAGTCAGAGCTCTTGTCTTCTCCTAGGAGGATCATGGGGATATGGTCACACACACAAAAAAAACCAATGGTACCACTTTTCAAGATATTATGATAGTAGACATGGACAGTCAGATAAACAGACACATAGACAAATAATCATTGAGCACACTGGGGAATTCTTAGGCTGGCCTGAGAATCAGATAAGCAATAATTCACGGAATATGTATTGTTTGACTATTTGACCTGCTCTTGTGAATATTGCTTATTTTCTTTCTGAACAGACTTTGTCTCCCAGTTCATGGCTGGAACCCAGAACTTCACTATGTGACTTGAGATACAATGCTTTTAAAATTAATGATATCAAATAATACATTTGGTTTAGCCAGAGTAATACTTCTTGGTATCATGACACTGGTGCCATTTATACTGTGTCTATCTGATGGATATCCATTGGTACCAAATGTATGTATTTCAATATACTTGCACTGCAAAGTGTAAATATGTTGGAGGTAAGGTGTTCCAGATAATATGATGGTATCCACTGATACCAAATGTATACTTTTTAAATATCATTTACCCTGTAGACTGTAAATAGGTTTGAGGTGAAGTGCTTCAGATAATATGATTACTACTAACACTATAATGAAAAAGGAAAGGTAAACAATTAAATTAATATTAACTAAAAAAGGTAGGCTACTCAGCAGCATACACTTTATAATCCCAATTTTTGTTTAGGTGCATATATATGTATAATACATACAGAGAAGAAATATATTTTCTAATGCATCAGTAGGGGGTGTCTCTGTGGGGTTGTGAATAGTTTTAAATGGGTTATTTATAAAATATTAATTTTTTTTCAATTTCCTTCAATAAACATGTGTATAACAGTGTTTTAGAAGAAGAAATCTCAGTTGTTGGAATTTGAATCATTCAAAATTTGTCCTTATTGATACTTTCTTAAATTTCCTCAGTGAACATTTATTCTAAAAAAGCTAATAAATACAATTAGAAAAAAAGAGAAATGCTCCCAATGTAGATGACCAGAAAGTTTAAGCACGCATACATATAACGTGTATAATATTTTGCTATGCTCTTTCTCTTTGTCTATCAGTCGAGACTGTAATTGCATTCTTTGAAGCATTTTGCCTTCACATCTCTGCAATTCCAACCCCTTCACCAAGAGATTGCTTTAGGTGTAGGCATATGAAACAGCTCTAACCACTGAGATAAGACAGTATGTGTACTGAGAACCTTTTTAAAAGGAGTGAGGAAGAGATATTTTCTACTTCTTTGGGACATTGTATCTAGATGTGATATCTGGAGCAGCTGTTTTTCTACTGTTATAGGTCAAATTGTGTTTCTGTTGCCTCCACTCCCCCCAAAAAAGAGATGATGGAATACTAACCCCCAGTACTTCAGAATATGACCCTATTTGGAAATAGGATATAATTAGTTAAAATGAGGACATATAGGAGTAGAGTAGGTTCCTAATCTAGGATGCCTGGTGTTCTTACTGAAAGGGGAAGTGTGGGTACAGATGTGCACACAGGAAAAATGCCATGAAAAAATGAAGACAGAGAGATTGGGGTGATATTTCTATGAGCCAAGGAATGCAAGAGATCATCAGTGAACCACCAGAATCTAGGAGGGAGGCATGGAACAGATTTTCCCTCATAGCCTTGAGAAGGAATTAACCTTATGCATACCTCGATCTTGGACTTCTAGCTCAAGAACTGTCAGATAATACATTTTTGCTATTTAAGCTATCTAGGCTGTGGTACTTGGTTATGGTGGCCTCGGCAAACTAATGCAGGCACCCTGAGAGGAAGTAACATGAGAGTGAAGGTGAATGCTATAGAGGAAAAGTAGAAAGTGGAAATGTGGTCCAAGGTGATTTCCTTGGAGGCTGAATTAACAAACCTCCTCCTTGCAATTCCACTTCCTTGAGACTTCTTGATGTGTGTAATATCACTTTTCCTAGTTGTGCAAAGCCTTTTGAGTTGCTTTCAATTACTAGTAATTAAAGCAAATTAACTGATTCATCCATCCCTGGTGTTCTCTTTTGCAACCTAAATTCTGATGTCCGGCACTGCCCCCTGGCACACCCTTCTCCACCAGTTCCCCAAGATGTCTCTCCACATGCCTGACTCAGGAGGAATCATGCTATATTTGTCCTTCTGTGACTTTTGATTATTTCACTTAACATAATGTCTTGCTGGTTCATTCATGTTGTCACATATTACAGAATTTCCTTCATTTTTTAGGAATAATATGTCACTGTGTGTATGTAGCACATTTTCTTTATTTATTCACCCACCAAAGGACTTTTGGGTTGTTTCCATATTTTGGCTATTGTGAATAATGCTGCTATGTACATGAGAATACTAATATCTTTTCAAGATCCTGATTTATTTTTTTTTCTTGAATAGTTTATTGTCAAGTTGGTTTACATATAACACCCAGTGCTCAACCCAGCAAGTGCCCTCCTCCATGCCCATCACCCTCCTACCCCTCTCCCCCACCCCCATTAGCCCTCAGTTTGTTCTCAGCATTCAAGAGTCTCTCATGGTTTGCCCCCCTCCCTCTCCCCAACTATTTTCCCCTTCCTCTCCCCCATGGTCCTCCATTAACTTCCTCCTAATTCACTTATACGTGCAAACATATGGTATCTGTCCTTCTCTGCCTGACTTATTTCGCTCAGCATAACACCTTCTAGTTCCATCCATGTTGCTACGAATAGCCAGATTTCATTCTTTCTTATTGCTATGTAGTATTCCATTGTATAGATAAACCACATCTTCTTGATCCATTTGTCAGTTGATGGACACTTAGGCTCTTTTCATGTTTTGGCTATTGCTGAGAGTTCTGCTATGAACATTGGGGTACATGTGCTCCTATGCTTCAGCACTCCTGTATCACTTGGGTAAATTCCTAGCAGTGCTATTGCTGGGCCATAGGGGAGTTCTATTGTTAATTTTTTGAAGAACCTCCACACTGTTTTCCAGAGGGGCTGTACCAGTTTACATTCCCACCAGCAGTGTAGGAGGGCGCCCATTTCTCCACATCCTCACCAGTATCTAGTCTGTTCATTTTAGCCACTGACCAGCGTGAGGTGGTATCTCAGTGTGGTTTTGATTTGTATTTCCCTGATGATGAAGGATGCTGAGCATCACTTCATGTGTCTATTGGCCATATGGATGTCGTCTTTGGAGAAGTGTCTGTTCATATCTTCTGCCCATTTCTTCATTGGATTGTTTTTTGAGTGTGGGTTTTGGTGAGTTCCTTATAGATTTTGGATACTAGCCCTTGTAAATGACACATCAAGATCCTGATTTCAATTCTTTTGAATAAATACCCAGAAATGGGATTATTGGATCATAGAGTAGCCCTATTTTTAATTTTTTCAGGAATCTCCATACTGTTTTCCATAGTGGCTGCAACATTTTGCATTCCCACCAACAATGTTCATAGGCTCCGATTTCTCTACATCCTTGCCAACACTTTTATTTTGTTTCTGCGTGATTCTACCCATCTAAACATATCTTAGCTAGAGTTATCTAAAACAGTCAGAATCATAGAATGGAAGAGTAGAGCCATGAGTGTCAAGTTCAAGAGGAAAGGGTAATAGGTTGTGGCTAATCAATGGGTATAAAGTTTCAGTTAAGCAAGAGGAGTAAGTTCTAGAGATCTGTGGTACCATATTGTGCCAATAGTTAACAATATTACATTACATTCTCACACCATGCACAAAAATAAACTCAAAATGGATAAAGGACCTGAACGTGAGACAGGAAACTATCAACACCCTAGAGGAGAAAGCAGGAAACAACCTCCTTGACCTCCACCGCAGCAACTTCTTACTTGACACATCCCCAAAAGCAAGGGAATCAAGAGCAAAAATAAACGATTGGGACCTCATCAAGATTAAAAGCTTCTGCACAGCCAAGGAAACAACCCAGAAAACTAATAGGCAACCAATGGAATGGGAAAAGATAGTTGCAAATGACATAGCAGATAAAGGGTTAATAACCAGAATCTATAAGGAACTCACCAAACTACACACCCGAAAAACAAACAACCCAGTGAAGAAATGGCCAGAAGATATGAACAGACACTTCTCCAAAGAGGACATCCAGATGGCCAACAGACACGTGAAACGATGCTCAGCATCCCTCCTCATCAGGGAAATACAAATCAAAACCACACTGAGATACCACCTCACGCCAGTCAGAGTGGCTCAAATGAGCAAATCAGAGAACTCTAGATGCTGGCGAGGATGTGGAGAAACGGGCACCCTCCTACACTGTTGGTGGGAATGTAAACTGGTACAGCCCCTCTGGAAAACAGTGTGGAGGTTCCTCAGGTAAATAACAATATAACGCCCCTATGACCCAGCAATGACCCAGCAATAGCACTGCTAGGAATTTACCCAAGGGATACAGAAATGTTGGTGCATAGGAGCACATGTACCCCAATGTTCATAACAGCACTCTCCACAATAGCTAAAACATGGAAAGAGCCTAAGTGTCCATCAACAGATGAATGGATCAAGATGTGGTTTATCTATACCATGGAATACTACATGGCAATGAGAAACAATGAAATCTGGCCATGTGTAGCAACATGGATGGACCTTGAGGGTGTTATGCTGAGCGAAATAAGTCAGGCAGAGAAGGACAAATATCATATGTTTGCACGTATAGGAGGATTAGGAGGAACTTGACGGAGGAACAAGGGGGAGAAGAAGGGGGGAAATGGTGGGGGAAAGGGAGAGAGGCAAACCATGAGAGACTCTTGAATGCTGACAAAAACTGAGGACTGATGGATGTGGGGGGGAGGAGGGATGGGCATGGAAGAGGGCACTTGTGGGGATGAGCACTGAGTGTTATGTGGAAACTAATTTGACAATAAACTATTTGTAAAGAAAAGAAAAATATTACATTACACACTTAAAATTTGTTAAGAGGGTAGAATGCATGTTTAGTGTTCTTACAATAAAACAAAATAGAAATATAAGAAGAAAGAGGGAAAAATCATTTTTTCTCCCCTGAGATTCCTGCTTCTGGAAAACCCAGAAGGAAGGGGGTTATGTTGCTCTTCTCACCAGTAGGAGTGAAGGGTAGTCATGACCACTGTTCCACCATTTAGATAGCAGCATTTAATGAGGAGAACCCAAACAGACCTGCCTCTCAAATCTTTCATTGTTACACATTCTTTACTTAGTGCTTTAGGCAGCAGCTGATTGTTGCAAGGTAGAAAGAAAAGCAATTTCAGGCCTATGTTGTAGCTCCTCACTTTTTACAGTTGGCTTTTGGGCCTGGACTCTCTAGGACTGAGGAAAAGTAGCTATTTTCATACCCTGTTCTGGTGGAGAGAAGCTTTGGAAAGCTATGTGCTTAGACATAATCTTCAAGAGGAAATGACAGAAGAAAGTGCCTAAGGAAAAGAGGGAAGAGAATGCCTAGGAAATCAAAGAAGGCTTTGCGATGGGCTGTTGTCCCTGAACACTGGCCTGTTGGAACTTTCCTTCCTGTACAGCCCAGTTAGCGGCCAACGCTAATGGTCCCTGCACAGGTACAGGGGCCCCAGGACCACAACCCTGTAGCAGCCCCTCTGCTTTTTGCTGACAGGATGGATTCTTATGATTTTTTCATCTTCAGATGGCTTCCCGTGTCCTTAACCTGTTGAGCTAACTCACACCTCCACAGGGGAATGGAACATGGGTTTTGAGGAAGAAGATACTCACATAAGCTATCCGGCCCCTTATTAGCTGTCCAGCTTCCATTTGGCCCAGACTAGGAATGGGGTGGGCAGGTGGTGCCAGAAACCTCTCTCAGTGTGGCCCTGCTTCATCATCACCCCAGAGCAAGAAAGTGGTGGTGGCTGACTTTGGACTGGAATGGCTCATGGTAGAAAAGAAGACACATTCCGAAGACCTGCAAACTCTCAAGAAGCCAGACTGCAAAAGGCAATACACAGTAGTGGACCACCCCTCATGGATGGTGCCTGAGATGATCAATGGTGAGTGGGCCAGCCCCCTCCCGGGCAGGGCTGCAGCCCCCAGTGCCGAGCCTTTTTCTTCCCCTCAGCTTCCTCCTTGTGTCCTGTAACTCATTTCCTGTGTCACTGTAACAGGTTCTCCACCCTTAAAAAACAAATTATCACATAGTCCTGGAAGTGGGAAGACCAGCGTTGGTGTTGCCGGCCTGAAGCCAGGTGTCAGCTGGGCTGGGCTCCTTCTGGAGGCTCAAGGGGAGATCCCATTTCCTTTCCAGCCTCTAAAGACTGCCTCAGTCCATGGCCAGAGGCCCTTTCTTTTGTCAAAGGCCAGGACCCTGGCACCTTCCCAGACATCTGTGTCCATTGTCACGTCTCCTTCCACACCTGCCCCCCTCATACGGACTTTTGTGGTTGTATCATAGGTATCCTTCCCATCTCCAGATTCTTAACTCAATCACACCGGCAAATCCCATGCAAGTGACATCTTCACAGGCCCCAGGGATCAGATGGTGGACAGCCTGGTCTGCCCAGGTCCTCTACCCGCTCTATTTCTTTTTTATCAGGTTTGTAACACAGTCACCCATGTATGCCCACACCCTATGTGGGTAGGTGATGTGCAAACACAGAGTCAGGGCAGGTAGAGCTGGGGACATCTCAGCACCAGCAATGACCAGAGTAAACATGGCCCCCCACCTCCCACTCTGATTCCCTAACCTGCAATCCTGACAAAGCTTTGGACTTTTTTACCCTGGGATGTTGGTATGGGCTTTTATCTTATTTACTCATTCATGGAAAACATGGTGGTAGATTGATATGCAGAGAAAGGTATATTTGAAGATGAAATTTTCCCACTGAAGTATCTTCCTTGAATGCTTTATCAGAATTGAAATGAATGCTTTGTGAGGTATCCACACAGAACTTGTGAAGATAAAAACTTTCTTAAAAAGGACTCAGAGGGTGCAAAGAAACTAGATCATCCTTCAACCTGGTTTTAAAATACAGAACTTGTTATTGCTATTTCAAGATCAGTATAAAGATAGATAATATTAAGCAGAGAACACTTTATTAAATACAACACATATTTTTTTAGTGCTGATCTCTTGTCAATCAATCAATCAATCAATCAATATTAGCCATTAAGTGCTTTTGCTATTTTAAATTATAAGCTATACTATTTCTTTCATATATCATTTACACTACCACTTACTAAGTAGTACTTGTGTTAAAAGTAATTTTCCCTTTGAAATTTCTCTTATGTATATAATTATAAAAATGAGTTTTGGGGATAACTATAGAAAGATTTTTTGTATTAAACATTTACTATGAGCTTATTTTCAACTGCTTGTACTTTTAGATTTTATTTTCTATCACCAAAAACATTGGTGTTTAGTTTATTAATTTTTAAAATGTTTTTGTTTCTTTAAAAAAATAACATAGAAACAGCAGACTTATTGAAGGGGAAAGGATATTGGAATCAAAGAAAACAGAATTTTAGTCCCAACTCTTATGTATTTGTTATGTGAACTTGGTCATACCTCTCTGAACCTCAGTTTCCTTATTTGTAAAATAGGGATAATAATTTCTATTTCATAGGGTTAAATGGGCTATGTGTGAAATGTGTCTGGTGAGTGGTAGACACTCCACTCATTATTTTATAAGCTGCTTTATTCTTTGACTAGCACTTAGGGATAGTGAATAGTTTCTATTTCATAGTAACAAGCCCACAGAGCTGCTATCATTTATAAATATTTATACATAAATACATATATACATAAACATTTATGTATAAATAAATACATATACATATATTTATGTATAATATATAAATATTTTAGAAGGTATTTTTAAGGTTCTACCATCATGCTAACTTTGCTGTCTTTGAAAGGATTAGATAGGTAGCGAGAACTTTAAAAGAGCAATCCTTAAATGCCATTTTCACTTAAAATGTTGGAGTTTTGCAACAGCTTCTTGAAATCAATGTTATTCCCACCTTGATCCATTTGGATTCATTAAATGACTTAATTGTCATCTTGACCTTACCTGACAGAGAACTTTGCTTTGGTTTTAGTTCTTCGTTGATCATTCCATTACTTTGTAGTTTGTGGTGATTTTCAGACATAATTTACTCAAAATGTTACAGACTTTTTTCCTTTCCTATATTGCCTCTGACAGGAGGAAATATGATTTTATGTTACAATAATAATAATATACCACTTTATGCTCTTCAAAATTTTTCTTTATTATATTGTTTCATTATCATATTAACTCTACACGGTACATAAGACAAAGAATATTCAGATGAGGAAACCAAACCCTAAAGAAATTGTGATTTGTCTGAAATTATAAGCAGAATCTAGAATTCAGTGTTAATATCACCTTTTTAAGATTATTTTTCCTGCATAAAGTAGAGTTGGGTCTTAAGGGTTTTTTGGATCCTGGAGGTATTTGAGTTTCTGATGAACATGAGGTGCCTCTCTCCACAGTGGAAATAAGTGTACGCGCACATATTGTCTGTAGTTCATCTCCCCTCCCTGATTCAGGTAGTTCATGAACCTCTAGCTTTAATAGCCCTGCCTATGGCTCACATAGCACCGTACCTGCTAAGGCAGCCTGGTTGTGCTGATTTATGATCCTGTGTTACATGTAAGTGTGCGGGGACATGAACACCTGAGATCCACAGCACAGATCCTTCCCCAATAATGCACTCTGTTAGCGTTCACCACAGAGGAAGGATAAAGGTTGGTTAATTCATTCATCTTGTGTTCTACGGAAAGTGGGTAATCTACAAAATGTTAACATCTTTCTCTAAGAAAAAAGAATTCTTCATTCAAAAAGGTTTAGGAAATGCTGCCTATTACAGTCGTTTTGTGGAGATTAACTTGAGTTTATCAAAGGCTCTGGCAGTCTTTCAGTAAAGAAACCTGTGTAACTCTTTGACCCCACTACTCCCCACATTATCAAATTTCATAGCCTTCCCCCTACCTCCGTATTTGGAGAGCTCTCATTAGCATCACCTAGAATACACTTTTGGAAATGGTAGCTTCTTTCTTTCAATTTGTACCACTCCTTGCATCTGCCACTTTATCCTGATACCTACTGACCACCTTGTGGTTGCACCTTATTGGGGATTTGTGGAACTTCCAGGGACTTGGCTGATTCTCCTTCCTGGGTTTATCATGTCACCTCAGCCAGATTTGAGGACTGCTGCTCTCTTCTGTCTAATGGCCCAATGTACAGAGATTGATCTGGAGCTCAGTTTCCTGGTTTTTATTCTAAAAATCTTTGAAGACAATAGACGGGGATCAAACACATCCTTTGTAGGAGTGACCTCCTTCTATACTCTCAGTAGTTTCTATTTCATTTGTTTCTCAAGCTGTTCTATTCACCATTTCAGTGATGGTTGAAACTAGAGCTCATCTTACTACAATCTTCTAATTTTCCATCATCAGGCAGGTTTCAAGGGCAGAAGGATGTTATAGTGAGCACTGTCTTGGATGGCTGTGGAACCGAGAGGCCTAGGCTCACCTCCCAGGCCCACTGTGCTCTGTGAGCATGACAATCTGCTAAACCACATCTGTGAAATGGTGATAATAATAATGGTGCTTACCCCATTGGTGCCAGCGACTTGAAGCAGTCAATACATATGATGGAATTAGAACAGGGCCTGATTATAGTAAGTGAGTGATTGTTATCACTATTGAAAGTCAGTTGACGGTCAAAAGGTACAAATTATTCCATTTATAAAATGAATAGGTCACACGGATATACTGTACAGCATGGTCACCACAGTTAGTAATACTCTGTTATATATTTGAAAGTTACTAAGAGAGTAGATCTGCTTTTTAAATTAAAAAACCATTTTTTTTAATTTTAGAGAGAGATACAGAATATAAGCAGGGGAGAGAGTCAGAGAGAGAATCTTAAGCAGGCTCCACATTCAGTGCAAAGCCAGATGTGGGATTCGATCCCATGAACCTGGGATCATGACTTGAGCCTAAATCAAGAGTTGGGTGCTCAACTGACTGAGACACAAGGTGCCCCTAATAGTGTAGATCTTAAAAGTTCTCATCATAAGAAAAAGATTTGTAACTGTGTGGTGATGGGTGTTAACTAGATGTATTGTGGTGATTATTTTACAGTATTTGTATATATATAAATATTGAATCATTGTTGTACACATGAAACTAATATGATGCTCTATGTCAATTATATTTCAATAAAAATTGTCAGTTAGGGGAGACTGGGTGGCTCAGTTGGTTAAGGATCTGTATCTTGGTTTTGGTTAAGGTCATGATCTCATGGTTCACGAATTCAAGTTCCAGGTCAAGCTCTGGGCTGAAAGTGAGAAGCCTGCTTGGAATTCTCTCTCCGTCTTTCTCTATCTCTGTCTCTGTCTCTGTCTCTGTCTCTCTCTCTTTCTCAAAATAAATAAACTTTTTAAAAGTGTCAGTTGAATCTGGTTCTCATGACCTGCTCATGGCCTGCTCCACGGAAAGCACCCAAACATTAGTTATTATTGCCCTTATCACCATTACTCTGATGACAATTCCATTATTATATTCTCATTGTCTTGACTTATCTGACTCCATAATGAAGATAACTTTGATCTAAAATGATCATGGAGATTTTAATTCTGGTGCTCAAAGTTCCTTTTATGGAATTGATCTGGTATTTTGCTGTTCATTTTTAATGCTTTATACCCAGCAAAGAACAGACCATTTTTTTTCTTGCATATTTGAAAGAATTTTCCTGCCAAACTGAACCCAGGGGTAGAAGAACTGTGTGTGTGTGAATGTGTCAGATGCATTAAATCAGCTTTAGGAAGGGAGAAGAGGCAATTATATTAAACCTTCTGGAAATGCACAATCATCAAGAAAGTCACACTTAATGGAAAAACAACCTGGTCCCTATTCCTGTATTTAGTTTTTCCTTCCTAACCATTTCATGACATTCGCCACAGAGTGAAGGAATAGCTTTGTTGTAGTTCACTCTCACAACCTAAATGAATGGCTCAGAAAAATGAAGAAAGTTAGGCCCACATCTTCTGTTCATTGCTTATTTTTCCTTTTGAATTCGATTTTGCCTCTCTTACTGTGGGAATAGTTGCTGAAGAGTTTTAAGTGTGAAATACTTTTGTGCATCAAGATTTGTTTCCTCCTGAAATGAGAAAAAATTATCAGTGCCAATTTGGATTTATTTTTAATGGTCACTAGCCATTATCATCAACCAGAAATACAACTTTTTGAAAAGTGGAGTGGCTAGGTTTGAAAGCCGGTTGGCTGGGGTCTCTTGGGAAGTGTCTACTGTGAGTAGTCACTGGAAGAAGGCATGCAAAGAAGTCTGAAATACGGGAAGCCTCATTCTGTGTTAGGAAGCAGTTTTCAGACACTTTTTTTTTCTTTGACAGTGGGACTAATTATTTACATGAAATCTTATTCGGAACCGAGATATGAAAGAAGAGGCAATAAAAATGATTAAGTGTCTTGTTAAGGGACTTGTTGGTTTTTTCTTGCCCTAAATTTTTTCTCCCAAGATTATCTCTGGGAAAATTAACAGCTCCAGGTTTGATGTCATAACCTTGATAGATGTGTCAGTCTAATATATTAAGAGGAAGACTTAAAAATATGTTTAAACTTTCATACTTATAATTGGGACTCTAGAAAAGGGGTTAGCAATTTTTTTTCTATGGGCAACCAGATAGTAAGGATTTTATGCTTAGCGGGCCAGGGTGCATCATTAAAAATATTATGTAGGTAATTATATAACATGAAAGCAAATGGATCTCCACAAAAGTTTTTGAAAACGTTCAAAAAATACTAATAATGATTATTGGGCACAAGTTTTTGTAATACAGGTTGGCTAATGGGAAGAATTGAATTTTTGAAAATAACATTTTGCTTAATTGGAGTTTAAGTTAGCATTTCCTATCATCAAATCAATTGCAAATCTTCATCTGTAAAAACATTTCTTAGCTTGTGGATGTACAAAAATAGACAGTGGGTGAGATTTGGTCTGTGGGCCATAGGTTGTCGATTCCTTCTTGAGAATAAACTTCAACTGGAAAATAGCAATTAGGAGATTTCCATTAGCCATTAAAGCACTTTTATTTTATAGTGACAGCTACAAAACACTTTCTCACTGCTATCATATTGGCAGTGCTTTTTCTCTTTGAAGGTGAAATTACAATATCCAGTGTTGTGTGTAGTCAGAAAAAGAGAATTTCACATTTTCTCAGTGGGAGTCTTATCAAGAAGAAAATTTGTCAAAATGTGTCAAAAACTTAAAAAAGTACACATTCACTTTGTTTGACCTGGTGATTTACCTTCTAAGAATTTAATCCAATGAAGATTATATCGAAGTATTTATGTGCAGGGTTATTCATCATGGCACTGTTTATCATAGTGAAAATTTGGGTGCATCTTACAGGCTCAGCAGTAAGAAGATCAGTGAAATAAATTATTGTAGAGCTATAAAAGAGATTATTAGGCAGCCACTAGAAATTGCATTGTGGAACTTCACTGACATGGAAAGACCGTTTTTAAAAAGCAAGCTACAGACATTATGCATAGTATGATCCCATTATTGGATAAAAAATATGTGAAGCATACACACAAAACAAAATGAAAGACTACATGCTAAAACATTAATAGTGCCTATTTGTGAGACAGGCATATAGATCATTATTAGTAATAGCAAAATAATCAGTACTATTTCTTGGGTGCTTAGCAACCACAGCCACTCTGGAAATGCCTCATGTACATAATCTCATGTAATGTGTAAATCAATGGTATGAAACAGGAATGCTTATATGCTCTAATATCATGGGAATGTGGAGGCTTGGAGAAGTTAAGTGGCTTCTCCAACTGACACAGTCAGGAATGGGTTTTGTACTCAGAGGCATCTAACCCTAGAATTTGTACTATTATCTTGCATGCCGTACTGACTCTCTTATTTCCTTCATGCTAATTTCTATTCTGAATCTTGCTCTAAAGTATCAGTGCTGTTTTTACAAAAGTTGAAGATGAGAACATTTGGTGTAATGACACTAAAGCCACTGAACTGGCATGTGGAACATTTAACCATTTCTTGTTCCATTACTGCTGATTCTGAGCATTTCCATCTGCCTATCTGTTCTACTGGCTCAAGGGTTTCCACGAAGATTTGGAGGACAGAAGTCATTACTCTAGCTACCGCAAAGAATGGGTGTTCCAGCTGCTTCTAAGTCTACAACCAAGAAAAATTTGTTTCATCCAAGAAGAAGAATCTTCCATATTTTAAAGGTAAGTTCCTTTGCTCTAAGAGGCCATCTGACTCTAAGAGCTTTTTAAAATCAGTGCAAGAAGTAGGAGTATTTTTCACCTGGTGACCGAGAAACGTCCTCTCACTTCCCCGCTATTCTCCACCTCCTTACCACATTCCCTCAAAAGCGAATAAAAACAGCATTAGTCCATGAGGAGAGTGTTAACTTATTCAAATTAAAATCTTAAGTGCTTACTTAATAATGTCTCTACCAGACATAAATTATCACCTGGATTCAAACTTCATGATATTTTTTTCTGTATGCCAGGCCACAGATGTTATAAAAATGATAACTATTAAGCTCCGACATTTTCCATTCACTGAACAAGATGAACTGTTCTTTCCTGCTAAATTGCTCTTTAAGATAATGAGTCCTGTCACCAAAGGTCTGTGATCATCTTGCCACTTTGGTTTGTATGATTACTGGGTTACAGAGCACAGTCAACATGATCAATTTTTTTTCTGACCTGCTTTGTCACATCTTTTGTTCCCAGCTCCTTGAACACAGAATGATGGGTAAATTTATCTTTCATAGGAGTTATGAAGAACCATAGCTTTATTTACTGAATGCAAGATGCAGGGGAAATGGCCTATTGTGAAATAATGCCAGATCACAGATAGACAGGTAGGGTCATGTAAAGCTACTACAGGAGGTGCATGAAGAATTTTGAAACACTGGTAAATTAAAATTTATATTTATATTTATATTTATAAATATAAATCTAGATAATGAATTGGGCATATAGTAGCTATTATTCACTCTGAAACATTTAGGAGTAGGTAAAAATCAAGTTGTCCAGTAAAGGATAATAAATAGTTAAGTCTAGTAACTGAAGGTGGAGTGGAGGATACAGGGAACTAGTATATACATGTAGCTCTGATGTCTTTTTAGCTCTCATTCATTTAACAATTAGTAGTTCTTTAAAATTAATTTCTTTAAAAGATTAATTTCTGTTTTGGGGACAGTAGTCTCTGATTTCAGAGACGTTGTTCTCTTATCTTGTGCATAGTCTCAGAGGGGGGAAAAAGGAAATTAACTCTGGAGGACAAGATGGGTCCGGAAGTTCTAAGAATCATGACCTCATTTCACAGTATTTGAATGAAAGTGGCCCTTTCTTGCATTCCTTTTTCCAGATCTCTTTGAGACTTCCCTTTAGGTTCTTTGACTTACATTTAGGCCAATCACTGTAATGCGGAGTAGAATTACTGTGTTTGGCTTTTAGGTCAATCATGATTCATCCCCAGGGTCTAGAGAGCTCAACTTTCCCTGTAGCCAAAGGCTTCTTGGAGAAGGATAGACACAGTTTGGTTTCTGTTTGCACAGAGGAGAGTGAATGGCTGCTGGGTAGGCAAGCTATGATTTTGCCAAAGATGTTTTTGGCAAGTTAATGTTATCAATTCTGGTAAAATTTTTTCCTCCTATATATTTTAAAATTCTTCTCAGTTCAAAGTACTCTAATTCTTCTTCACATTATTAATTTGCTTATCAAACTCATTGTTTACAGACAAGTCAAATATTTTAAAAACATATGACTCAATATATAATGTTCTATTGTGGTGATGTTTGATTAATGTGGGTGTATTTTTAGAATCACTACCTAAAATTTCTAGATCTAAGAAATGAAGCAGAGAAAGGAAAAATGTACAGTTTGTTGCAGGAATAGGAAGCTATTGTACACACACAAACTTCTCTATTTCTTTGGGCCGTGATGATGAGAGCATTTCATTCCCTTCATCTTTACATTGTTTGTTTGTTTGGTAGTTGGATTATCTGAGATGAAGGATAGTGTTATGGGCTGAACTGTATTCACCCCAATTTTATATATTGAAACTAACTCCTCCCCCCTTTTTTTGGATTTGCCTGAGATTTATTGATTATAATACCCGAGACATAGGCATTAAAAGAAAAAAAATCATAAATTGGACATCATCAGGATTAAAAACTTTTATGCAAATTATGCTATCAAGAACGTGAAAAAGGGTGTCTTAGTGGGTCAGTCAGTTAAGCATCCTACTCTTGATTTTGGCTCAGGATGACCTCAGGGTCATGAGATTAAGCCCTACATTGGGCTCTGTGCTGACAGCAAGAAGCCTGTTTGGGATTCTTTCTCTCCCTCTCTCTCTGCCCCTCCTCCACTCTCTCTTTCTCTCTCTCAAAGTAAATAAATAAACATTAAAAAAAAAGAAAGTGAAAAGAGAGCCCACAGAATGGGAGAAAATATTCACAAAATATTTGATAATGGATTAATATTGCAACTATATAAAGAACATCTACAACTCAACAACAATAAAAAACCCAATTAAAAAATGGACAAAGGACTTGAATGTTGTTTAAGTCCAATGAAGACATACAAATGGACTATAAGATAAGATTATTTATTATTTATCAAGGAAATGCAAATCAAAATTACCATGCAGTACCATTTCACACTCACAAGAATGAATATAATCTCTAAAAATGGAAAATAAGTTTGAAGATCTTCTTGAGAAATTGGAACTCATACATTGCTGGTGGGACTGTAAAATGCTGCAGCCTCTGTGGAAAACAGTTTAATATTCTTCAACAAGTTAAATATAGATTCACCATAAGATCCAGCAGTTCTACTCTTAGGTATAGAGCCAAAGGTATAGGGACCAAAGACTCAGATGCTTATGAAAATGAAAATCTTAAAATGAAAAAAATATATGTTTATGTCTCATAAAGTGGAATTTGATATATTGTTTCTTCCCTTCTTACTAACTAAATTAAAAAAAAAGTCTTTTAATGTTTATTTATTTTTGAGAGAGAGAGAGAGAGAGAGAGACAGGAGTGCAAGCCAGGAAGAGGAAGAGAGAGAGGGACACAGAATCTGATGCAGGCTCTAGGCTCTGAGCTGTCAGTACAGAGCCTGACACAGGGCTGGAACTCACAAACTGTGAGACCATGACATGAGCAGAAGTTGGATGACTTAGCCACCCAGGCACCCCTAAATTTAAAAAAATGGTAACAGGCATATAATGTATACTATAAGATGCAGAAGAATCAGTCTTCTTGGTGAAGGCACGTGGTGTCTACGAAATCACAATGCAGCTATAAGTCTAGGTTTTTTCCCCTAAATGCCAGCTATACCTCTCCCTCACAGCTTACTTGAGTCACTGCCCAGAAACCGATGGATGAATGGGAAATACAGCAAGATGTGAAGCAGAGTGTTAATTAGTAGCAATGAATGAAAACTCATGATTTGTGAAGAACTCAGAAGCAGAACTGACTGTTGGAATTCCTGTGATTCATATAAAACATTCTGACTTTTTGAGCTGTAAAATCCTTTCTTGGTTAATTTGAGTTTTATTTCTCTTGCCATTAGTAAATTATATATAATATGCCATATGGTCTGGAACTGAAATTAATTCAGCTTCAAGAAATTTTGTATCATTCTTTGGTATAAATATCTGAGACCTTGAAGGGAAGGAAAAATTCTTCCTCAACCCTCAAGGTTTTCCAGCTGGACAAAGAATTAAATTGACATATAAAAGATTAACAGGAGAAAAACTCAAAGTTTTATTAAGTGCACACAGAGGCCCAATAATGACATTGAATAATGAATTGATCAAGCCAGGCAGTTTTTAATACTTTGTAGACAAAGGAGACGAAGACAGAGATAATAAATCTGTGAGGAATTGATGGGACAAAGGAAACAATGCTGGAAGCTTCAATTAGTAAGGAATTGTAAACAAAATTCAGGCTGAGGTATTACACTAGTAAAAAGTAACAAAAGTTGTTTATATACCCTTCTTGGCTCTAAATTTCCCATCTCTGGGGATTAGGATGTCTCCTTTCCTCTGGTACAAGGAGGGTACCTATCACATGGATTTGTTTCCTGCTTTCAAGAGGACAAAGGAGGGTCTGAGTGTCCTTGCACAGGCTGTCTTTTAAGTAACTTTTATTTAAAATAATCAATATGGGGACACCTGGGGGGGGGGGCTCAGTCAATTAAGCATCCAACTTCCGCTCATGTCATGATCTCATAGTTTGTGAGTTTGAGCCCTGTGTTGGGCTCTGTTGATTTTGGATCAGGTCATGATTTGAAGATTGTGTGATTGAACCCTATGTCAGGCTCTGCATGGGGAGCCTGCTTAAGATTCTCCCGCCCCCTCTTCCCCTACCCTCTCACTTTCTCTCTCTTCAAAAATGAAAAAAAAAATCAAGATGGCCAAAGTGGACCATCTTGGAGCATTCTGCCCTTGGCCCTTACAATCACAAAAGTTCAAGATTGAGAATGATTTCCTCTGAGTTGCATTTAGCATAGCACTGGTAGGAATAAACTCAGAAAGTATGTCAGCTTAATTCATGCCATAAGAGACTTTTATACCATAGAATAAAGGAAGACATTGGAAAAAGTGAGGTATTTAAAAAAATATACCTTAATATCTTATAAAGGGAAATACCAATATATTCAGCAATTAACTCTCCAAAATTCATATCTAGCAGGCACAGGTAATAATCATGACTCAGCACTTCTAAGAAAAAGTGAGAAATACTCAAACTGACTTATGTCAAGATTCAATGGAGAAATTTCTTAAGTGAGTTGGAAAGCTTTTCATGATGGCTAATTCAGACTTTTTAATTTGAGTCTTAAACTTCTACTTACCCTGGGTATTTAGGCCACAGTGGCTGACTAGTCTCACCTTACAATCATCAAGATGCCCCCTTGTGCTGCTGGCAGCCACATCACGATGCTCAAGTACACCACCCCACCCCACCCCCGTCTTCTAGACCACAACATAGTTCTCAGCCTTGTGTCTCTTCTCAAACCTACTAAACTCTTTCTCTTCCCTCTTCTTCTAGATGAGCTTGCTTTCTATTTTCCTGAGAAAAAAGCAAACAGCAGAGAACTTCCGTAAGGTGCCACAATCAATTCTATACAGCTGTATGCATCTTCTTTCTCTTCCTATGTGACAGATATCACAAAAGAAAAAAATTCTAATGCCTCCCTTTTCTATTCAGAGACTGCTCAGGAATTCTTCCCTCCTGTTCTTTGTAATCAGATTGGTCCTTCCTACCTGAATATTCTTAGACTGTAAATATGCCTTTAAAAAGTTTATTTATTTATATTGAGAGAGAGAGAGACCAGAAGCAGGGGAGGGGAAGAGAGAGAGAGAGAGAGAGAGAGAGAATCCCAAGCAGGCCCCACTCTGTCAGTGCAGAGCCTGATGTGGGGCTTGAACACACAAACCTCAAGATCCTGACCTGAGCTGAAACCAAGAGTTGGCCACTGAACCAACTGAGCCACCCAGGTGCCCTGACTATAAATTTGCTCATATTAAAAAAAGTAAAAAAGAAAAGAAAGAAAGGAAACAAAAGCCACTTCTGATGACCTCTCATTTCTTTCCATTATCATCCCATTTCTCACCTCCAATTTAGAGCTATGGTTTTGAAATGAAATTTTTATCCTGATTCTCTCCAATTCTTCTTCTATTCTCTCTGCAATTCAATAAAATCAGGATTTTGATCCCACCAGTACATCTAACTGCCCTTGTGAAGACCATCCTTCACCTCCACATTGCTAAATAAAATTGTCAATTTCCAGCCCTCATGCTACTACTGACTTTGAAGCATTTCTCATCTCGTTCACTCTCGCTCTTTGAGATGTGCTCATCACTTGACTTCAAGGACACTCCACTTTCCTGTCTTTTCCAGTTACCTACCTGACCACTCCTCAGTCTCTTTGATGATTCTTATTTAGATCCCTGGTCTTTAAATGTTGAAGTACTCCAGTACTTAGACATTGAGCTTTTCTTTTCTTTCTTTCTTTTTTTTTTTTAACATTTATTCATTTTTGAGAGACAGAGAGAGACAGCGTGTGAGAGGGGGAGGGGTAGAGAGAGAGGGAGACACAGACTCTGAAGCAGGATCCAGGCTCTGAGCTGTCAGCACAGAGCCCGACGTGGGCCCGAACCCATGAATTCTATGATGATGACGATGACCTGAGCCGAGGTTGGATGCTCAATCCACTGAGCGTCCAGGCCCCCTCAGCTTCTCTTTTTTATTTACACTCACTCCCTAGGAAACATCACCCAGACTGCTGACTCACAAAATTTTGCCTCCAGGCATGATATCTCTCTTGGATTTCAGACTCATAGACCCAACTGTCTCTATTGGACACTGCTACCTGGGCATCTAAGAGATGATTTAATATAAATATGTCCCCAGACTTGATTCTCCTACTCCTCTGCATCCATCTTTCTAATTTCTTGAATAAAAGGCCATGACCCTTCTCTATCTTGATCCCACATCTGATTCTTCCACACATTCTTTTGGCTCAGGCTTTAAATTTTTTGTAAAATCTTACCATTTTTCACAACCACCACAACTGCCAGTCTAGTCTTTTCCAACATTGTTTCGCAGTGAAGTACTGGAATACCTTCTATCTGGTCTCCCTTTTTCTGTTCTTGTGTCTCTAGTAGTCTATTATCAATTCAGATGTCATAATGATCCTTTTATTTATTAATAAATTTTTTTTAATGTTCATTCATTTTTGAGAGAGAAAGTGAGAGTGTATGCAAACAGGAGAGAGGCAGAGAGAGACAGGGGGACAGAGGATCTGAAGCGGGCTCTGTGCTGACAGCTGAGAGCCTGATGTGGAGCTTGAACTCATGAACCGTGAGATCATGACCTGAGCTGAAGTCGCAGGCTCAACTGACTGAGCCACTCAGGCACCCCCAGAATGGTCTTTTTAAATGTAAGTCAGTTAAAGTAATTTCTTTGTGCAAAATTTTCTTATACTTTCTTCCCATCTCATTTGGAATAAAAGTCAAAAGTCATGTTATATGCCTCCCATGCTGTAATTATTATGCATCACCTCATCTATTTTCTTCCGAGTTCACTTCCTTCTGGCACAGTGGCCTCAGATGTTCCTCTGACAGGCCAACTATGTTTCTGCCTCCGGTTTTTGCAGTTGGTGTTTCCCCTGCTTTGACCATTCTTTTCCCCAATTTTTATAAGGGTTGCTCCCTCATCATGTTCAGATTTTTATTTAAATGTCATTTTTTTTAAAGGTCTTCTCTATCAGTTATTAAAACTGCAGCCACCTTGGGGCACCTGGGTGGCTCAGCTGGTTAACTGATTTTGGCTCAGGTCATGATTCCACGGTCAGAGGATGGAGCCTAGTGTTGGGCTCAACACTGAGGGTGGAGCCTGTTTAAGATTCTCTGTCTCTTTCTCTCATTGTTTCTCCCCTGCTTGTGCTCTCTTTCTCTAAAAACAAAACGAAATGCCAAAAAACAAAAAAAAAAAATGCAACCATCTTATTCCTTGCCTTATATTTTTCCATAGCACTTTCTGCCACTTGATCTGGTAGCTATTTTACTTAATTGTTTATTGTCTTTCTCCCTCCTAAAATGTAAACTCTGTCATAGTAGGGGTTTTGACTTCTTTAAATCCAACACAAAGAGCAGTGCCTGGCACTAACTAGGTGCTTAGTAGATATTTGAATATGTGAATGTATGAATAAAATTAGATGGGCATCTAAATGTGACCTGTACAATTATTTAAGAGATACGAACTAAGTTAGTGTTGTATAGCATCAGGTTTCTGTTCTCTAACATAGGAATTCTATCCTATAAAAGTAAAAAGTATTCTTTACATTGATTAGATGGACGTTATTATAACTGGTGAGCCAATATAGGGAATTAAATGAAATAAGTCAAGCCAAAGATTATACTTTTCATTGTTAATTTATAGCTCTTTTTCCAAAATAGATTTTTGTTCCCTTCCACTTCAGTGGTTTTGAATGCTTCCCCATATTTTTTGTCTCAAAAATGGATTATCTCTGTAGGTCATCTGTAGAAAAGTGGAATTTGTCACATTTACAAATGATCTTTTGAATGCCAACACAGATAGCAGAGTAGAGGAAAGTTAGCTCACGCTGGAGTTTTGAGCAATTCTCCAGCTCTGAGTGGTTTCAGACTGTAGGGGGCATAGGAACCCCCTGGTGCTGCTGGTTCAATACAACTTCCCTGGCTTCGCTCCAGACTTGCTCTTCTAGAATCTCTGACAATTGGCCCTGGGAATCTGCACGATGCCCCCAAGGGATTCTGATGTAGGAGCTCCTGAACTTGGCTTTGAGATATGCAGCTCTGATCATTCAAAAGATGTTTAGTATCTTTCCTAGAAATCAAGCAAGGATTCATGGCTAGAAAAAAAGTATCATAAATTTCATACCTGTGGAGACCAATTATCTTGCTATGAATGGTGGCTTGTCTGCAAACTGTCCCCTATCCCCAGGGTGCCATCTTACATATGTGCTGTGGCGTATAAGGGGAAAGCGGTGAGTAATTTCAACTAAGCTCTGCTTGATCAATACTAACCTATCACCTTTCCTGAAGAAATAATTCTGAGGAAATGTCACATAACTGTAGGTGGTTAGAATCACCTCCTGCCCGTGTTTGCTGACTTATCATCATCTACTCCCCAGATGACTACATATTTTGGTCTTAGGGTTTTTGTCTCCTTGCTCTTTCTTTATCCTATGGGAATCAGGTGATGAAAGGGGTCAGGGTATGACACACTGTTACCGTGGAGACCAGAAGCTACTCAGCTCCTGTGTGGGTTGTTTCTTCCCCCTTTCCAACCAGCTGTTATTTCATCAGAGTAAAAGATTTTTACCAAGTGGAAATATGAGCCTTTGAAATCTTTTTCTTTAGCTGTAGCTTGTGTGAGAGAGGAACACCACAGAACACTTTTCATTATTCTGAGACAAAGTGCCAAGAAAATGTTGGGTTTGGGGTGGTGAAATTTCCTGTCGTCATGGTGTTTGGTTTCTGGGCTTGTAGTTATTTTGTTTTAAGCTTTTGGTTAGCATATTATAATCATGAGTGGGAAGACATGGAGTGCTTTTAAGCACTTACCTCCTGCTACGAGAGAAGGAAATGGTTATGTTCATAATTGCAAATTATTTGACAAAATTCTATCCACCCCTTTGAGTGCTTACTATATCCAAGCACCCTTCTAAGTACTTAACATGCATTATTTCATTTAACTCTACCTCAAACTATGAGGTGAATTTTATTATGTCCATTTTATAGGTGAGGAAGCTGAAACACACAGAGTTTAAGGGACTTGTACATGCAGACTTTCTAGTGAGGAAATCAGGAGAATAACAAGGGACACAGAGCCCACACTCAGACTATGATCACTGCTCCAGAGAAGCTACTGCTAAATCCATTGTGTGTATTGCAATAGTGCTGCTCTATACCTGTAATCAAGGTCATGTTCAAGTTAGATGTAAATGTGTAAGTCACAAGGCTAGATCAATAGTTATTTCAGCAAGTTGTGAAATATCCTAAACTCATGGTATAGCTGACACCCTGGTGCCTGGACCACAGCCTCTGGATTCAGCTCTGATTTCAGTGGTAGCTGTGGTGGACAACTCAACCCAGCCAACCCCTACCTGGAGCCCAGTTATGGGTCTTTCTATGCTTTATCCTAGGGTCTTCTCTGACTCTAGGGGCTTCTTATGTTTTGCACAAAAGTGTCCAGAAATTGCAGGACAGTTAATGTGTATAGGGACAACTCTCAGACAATGGGAGGGGAAGTAGGAGATTAGTGCATAAATGCCTCAGCCTCCATTGACAGCTGGGTAATTCTACAAGGCATTTTATATGCTTCTTGAACGTTCTGGTAGAGACAAGAATCCATCCTTGAGGAATCCATCTGTGACCTCAAAAAGACAACTTACAGTAATTTTCCTATCTCCTGTCTCCTCTCTCCACTTATTTGCTCCTGCTTCCTGGGATCAGTTCTTAAATAAACTATGTACAGCCAAGTCTTTGTCTCAGGTTCTGATTTCTGGAAGGAACCCAAACTGAGAAACAGTCATTTATCAATGTTCAAGGTTGTGACGATTATGCTATTTGGAGAGTATTGCCACCAAAGTATGATCAAGTCCATGTATTCAAGACACACTTGTGTGTGTGCTTGGATTCTGGCTCTGTCACTATACACTTCATAACACTGTAAATCAGATATTTGGAGCCTCAATAACCTTAAGTGGAAAATTGGGGGAAAACTACTACCTTATAGAATTGTTGTGAACTTGCTCAGAACCCTGATAGATCAGTCTTGGTGTGGTTGTTACCCTATCCCACCCCTGGGCTCCCCACCACCCATGAGCAGGTATTGGGTGATACTAAGTTGGGAAGAAAGCATGAGAGAGTCATGAAGACGTGTGTGTGTGTGACAAATGAACGCTCGGAATACGCATTTTGTTTTTTGGGGAGAATAAGGAGAACTAAATGCTGGCTGGTGATCTCTGTTTATAAAACATGGCGGAGGATTTGTGAGGAAGTGTTGTCTCAACATTCTTATAAAGAATTTTATAAAAAGCATCTGCTTTCCTCCATTCTCCTTAGATAAAAGAACTGTGAGTCTACTGTAACATACAGAGATCTCTGGGGACTCCCAAAATGCCAAAAGCTTCTATGTAAATTATACCTCCATTTATTAAAATGCTTCTACTTTATTAAACTTTCTGTCTCTTGCTGTTAAAGAAATGTTACCGTGAATGGGAACAGAAAGTGGGTGTGAAATGGATCTACAGTTGCCATGGAAACAGGTGGTAAAACCAATCAGTGAAGAGATATGTGTTCATCCAGGAAGTCTTCAAATTGCCCCCAAAGGCCATCTGACTACAAGTGAACTGCATGACTATAGCTGATGCCCTGTGCCCACTGTGCAACCCTAAATCTAGGTAAGGCTAAGAGAAAGCTTATCTTTCACAGACAGCTATATGACTCTGAAGATAATAGAAGTCATCGATGCATCAGTTCCCTCCTCTGCCTTTGCAAATAACAGGAGAGATAGTGAGGATGGCAATAATGACTTACATATGAATTGCTCTTTCTGTATTTCAAGGGGTTTTGTGTTCACTGACCCATTTGATCCTATAAGACAGGCAGTCTTGGCCATACTACACCAGTATTACAAAGAGCACAGAGAGGGGCGCCTGGGTGGCTTAGTCGGTCAAGCGTCCGACTTTCACTTAGGTCATGATCTCACAGTTTGTGGGTTCCAGCCCAGTGTTGGGCTCTGTGTTGACAGCTTGGAGCCTGGAGCTTGCTTTGGATTCTCCATCTTCCTCTCACTCTGCTCGTGCTCTCTCTCAAAGATAAATAAACATTAAAAAATTAAAATAGAACTAGATTCCTGAACTCTTGTTTGTGCAACTTTTTCTTTTTTCTGCTAAGGCATAGCCCAGAGCTACATTGGAGGAGAATAGAAGACTTGGATGTCAGTTCCTCTGCAACTGGAAAGAAATCCTAATGGTGCTGTTGGGAGCTCAGCCTGGAGTGTTGAACATGGGTCCCCTTGCTCTCCATTCTGTCCTCCATTTCTGCCCTTATCCAAACCTCAATGGTTTTTTTTTTTTCCCTTGCAGCAGTTTTTCCTCCTTGAAAGTTTTCTCAAGTTAAAGTCACATGCATATCTTTCTCAGAGTAATTCAGATGGTAGCACAATATTGTGATTTATAAAAAATATCTATTTATCATTTAGATGACCAAGTCATCCAAGGTTCCTGGCTCAAAAGTTCCCCAAACTCTTGGAATTTCTTTTTCTTTAAAGTTTTTTCACTTTAAAAAAATTATTTATTTATTGATTGATTGATTTTTGAGAGAGAGATGGAGACAGCGTGAGCAGGGGAGGGTCAGAGAGATGGGAGACACAGAATCTGAAACAGGCTCCAGGCTCTGAGCTAGCTGTCAGCACAGAGCCCGACGCGGGACTCAAACCCACTAACCGTGAGATCATGACTTGAGCTGAAGTCAGACGCTTAACCAACTGAGCCACCCAGGAACTCCTAGAATTTCTTGAGTGATACAGGAGCATCTTTTTTCATAATATTGGGTCTCTGGTCCTCAGTTTCTGAAAGTGCATAAAGCCATAAAGATGAAATGGGTATTAAAGGACTTAAAACAAAACCAAAGCAAACCAACAATGCTTTATACAGTGTGAAGTTCACACACACTGCAATATGCTTCCTTACTTTAGTCCTTTTCTGTACTTAGGGTAGGTGAACTACTATCACAAATACACTCTCAAATGAGTAATGGCTTGAGCACAATAAAAGAATATTCCTGACTCGTGTAATAGGCCTTAGAAGGTCAATAGGTCACAGATTCTGTTCTCCACTTATCCTTAGGCTTGAGCCTAATAGAAATCCTACCTTCTTCAAGGAGTTGCTTCTAAGTTCATCTTGAGGGTGTCTCCATTTCAGTAAGCCAGAAGAGGAGAGGCCTAGCTGCTTTTTATGGACCAGACTTGGATCACAGGCATTCATATTCAGTGGCTTCACCTAATTGGAGGGTTGTGGCCGATCTAGTCTGTGTGCCTAGGAAGAAGAAAAGACTATGGACTCTGGAGCACAGCTACCAATCCGGGATAACTCTCCCCTTCATCACCCCAATAACCTATGTTCCACTGTAAATACTCAGACTCAGAGTGTTACCTGGAGATACCAAGAAAAGCAAAGAAAAGCAAATTTATCTTCCCAAACAGAAGTTTATCTTTGGAGGTATCAGCCAGTTATCTTGTGGTCTCTTCACCTCCTCCCACCTCCCTTCAGCTGCAACATGTCTTTGGGGGAAAAAGAAACTGTCACAGAGGCTCTGCCTAAAGCAAACAAAAGAAGGGGAGACATTGGCTAGCCAAGGAAAGTTTGTAATAGTCAAGATATTCAAACTTGGGTAGACAGTACATCTCATCTCAAGTTTGCATATTCATTCCCCTGGTGACTTTTTCTAAGGGAGAAAGCCTGAGGCTTTTGCAATTGAAGGCGAGGGGGACCAGGACAAGTATGGGGCTGTGGGAAAGGACACATGCTAAGGACTTGGTTTTGAGTGGGAACTTATGAATCACTCTATAGAGGGTGTGACTTGTCAGGTTCCTATGAAATCACTGATGACACAGGGTCCAACACTTCTCTGTGCTTCCTCATTAGGTTGATGCCACCACTACATTCTTTGCCCACCATGTTGGGTTTTGTTTTAGTTTTTACTTCTGTCTCCAAATGAACTCTTTTCCTTCCCTCCTTCCTTCCTCCCCTCCCTCCTTCCTTCCTTCCTTCCATCCTTCCTTCCTTCCTTCCTTCCTTCCTTCCTTCCTTCCTTCCTTCCTTCCTCTTTCTTTCTTTCTTTCTTTCTTTCTTTCTTTCTTTCTTTCTTTCTTTCTTTCTTTCTTCTTTCTTTCTTTCTTTCTTTCTTTCTTTCTTTCTTTCTTTCTTTCTTTCTTTCTTTCTTTCCTCACTTTTGTTATATAAATTAACCCATATTATAGGCTAGCAATGTTTCCAATGGTGGAGCTTCTACTGCCCTTTCAATTCCTTCAGGCTTCGGATGGCAGATTTTCCTGTGACAGCAGACCCCCACAGCTCATCTTTTCATTTTGGTTTCGCCACAGGAGGAGCAGACGTACTCTGCATGTTGGCTTATTTCGGTTTTCTTCACCATTTTTCTGAGGGAGACACCATAGTGGGTCCTGTATTTACCTACAACTCCAACTTTTTTGGTGCATTTAGCCATGTCACTGAAAACCAGGTCTGAGCCCAGAAAGACAAATGAACTCCTTTAGAAGCAGCTCTTGGTCTCCCCTTCTCATGACGTTTCTTTCAGAAATGCCTCTTAAAACCTACAGAGTGTCAGAGGTGTAATTTCCTTATATTAGGAAACCCTAAACTGGAAGGTAAGTAACAAATATAACCAGTATAAGACCACAAACACAGGTAATGTGTAAAAATTGTAATAATATATATATGCTTGGGGAAATGTAAAAAATCCTTAACTGTAAAGTAGGGGTGTGGATATTACACATATTATTTCTTTTATATTTACAACAAGGTATGAAGAAGATCCTATCCCATTTTTTTAATACTAGGGAAAACTGGGACGTGGAAATTATTTAGTCATCTTTCCAAAGTCAAATCATTAGGTTATATAAAGGATGTGAGCTCAGCTTTCACCCCAAATCCTGTGGATTTAATCATTATACCAGATTATTTCAACCTAGGGATTCATACACTAAAATATTTTCCATTTGCTTTTACCTACTACTTGAAAGTATAAAATAGGGAGTTGGGTTATTTGATGGAAATGATTGAAAATGACTATCTTCAAAGTAACTTCTTAAGTTCATATCTGTGTATAGTATTGGATGAGGTGTTAGGAAAAAAATCGTGCCTCCAGAAGCTTATGCTTGAAAACACCAATACTTGTCAGAGCTGTGTTTTAATTGTATGTCAGTGTTAATATTTGACTTCTGGCTTATCCTGTGAGATCCACTTTGGATACTACCACTTCCAAGAATCTTTTTCTAGGCATTTTCAGAAGAAAATTTCTCCCTTTTTTATACTTGAAATATTTTGTCAACATTTTATGTGCAATGGAGTTCTTATACACAACTGTATTTCTCTCACACAAGGGTTTCTGGGAAGCAGAGTCATATATTGCCCACATTTTTACCCTTCATAATGCACTTGCCTGGAGTTTTATACATGATAAATGTACTATAGACATTTGCCGAAATGAGGTCAAATGCCTTCCTTTAGGTGAAATATGACCCCCTTTTTAGTTTTATCTTTTAACAGAGAAAATTGTACCCTGAATTTAGGTTTTCTTCAACCTGTCTTACTCCTAGGAAACCTAGGAAAGAAACTCTTGAACAGAAAAGTGATATATAGGAGAGAATTTGATTGATTGGATAATTTAATCTTCCCAGCCTTTTCCAAGTTTGCCCCAAAACTTGTGTTATCAACTCTTTTTTTTTTTTTTTTGGCTTTGATAGTAGATTGGACTGGATATTTATTAAAATCATAACTTCTAATGTCTAGGTTTTCCTCATGTAGGAGATACACAGCCTAGTAGACACCAAATATAGTGTTATTAAAAGCAGTGCATTATCACATTGTAAAAATTGAATTATGTTTTGTGAAAAATAAGTAGACTCCCAGGTCCAAAAAAGATTATATTAATTCATTGGATTCATGTATTTGCTGCTTTAAGACCATTTTACAAAGAAGATGAACTAATTTCATTTCAAAGAACTTGAGGGTTAAAGATTTTACATGTTGTAAGCAATGACAAGAATATTGATCTTCATAATACTGGTGTGCTAAAAATAAGGAGAAACTTCTTCCCCTTGCTCTAGAATTAGAATTAATGTTTCTCTGTTCATTCATTCATTCATTCATTTTTTTCTTTGTCTGTTCCTGCCTTTTTGCTTCAAGGGAGCTTTGAATTTTCAGTTTCTCTTCCAAATTGGTTACAATCAGTTCATTGCTCTAAGAAATAATTGGTCTCTATTACATGGATCTTTTGATTATTTCCCTTAAGTCTTTCTTTTGAAGAGGGAATGAGAATGTCATTCCTTCCACACAAAGAAATCATACTCACGTGTGCAGTTACTTTGGTGAGTAACTGCAATGACTTATGCTATCCATAAAACTATAATATGTCTCACTCAAGTTTTCACATTGTAAATAGGACAACTGTAAATTTGGAGAATTTATAAAAATGTGAATATTTATTATTTTGTAATTAAAATTGATAATCATGTGGTATGTTTTCTAAGAAAAAGTGCTTGTGCTCATCTTAGAGGAATCTCGAGTCCTTTAAGTTTCCATGTTTTCAAGGTGCCTTTTACATTTCAAATACAAGGTTCAGTTTCATTGACCTATCAATTGATCACCTCATTACTGGGTGTGTTGGCAGAGTTAGAGGTATTCTGCACTGTGATGATGCACTGTTGTTTGCTGTCTTCTGGCAAACACCAAAGAAGAAAGAAGCATAAAGTAGATCAAAGTATCTTTGACAGAAGCCTCTAGCAGCGCCAATGGGGATGAGACAGTATATCAATTTTCTGTGTATGCACAACTTCAAGTGATTTATTGAAAATTACATACTTATACCTAAGTTTTTACAAGGGAGTGTGGGGAGAGGTAGGTCAAGGAGAGAAAGAACAGATTTTATGGGTCCCTGGGAGAACTGGACAGGACCAAGAAATCATTCAATTAGCATTTAATCCACATTCTGAAACACGAAAACAGTGTTTTGTTTTAGAATGAAATGAGTCCCTGTTTACATTACAGTTTTAGAAAACGGGTTGATTGCCTTCCTGTTGTCTTCCCCTCCTTCCTCCTCCGTGCCCCTGGGGTGCTGCTCTCCTTACGGTGATGGGAGAGCCGAGGAAGGGAGCACAAGTTCAGCAGTGAACTTCCTGATTTTTCTGAATCCCTGCTCAAAGTGCCTTTGGGCTCCCTGAGCATCTGGGAATTCCTCCCAAGCAGTCTGGATTAGACCACACATGACACTGAAAATGTGAACTGACATGACTTAACGCCATTGATTCTGATGGCAGTCAGAATGAGAGGCCAGAAGGCCAAAAAGAGCTTCTTTGTCTTTACTCTTTTTTATCAAAATTAAAAAAAAATTATTTATTTTTGAGACAGAGAGAGACAGATCATGAGCAGGGGAGGGGCAAAGAGGCAGGGAAGCAAAGACTCTGAAGCAGGCTCCAAGTCCTTGCTCTCAGCACAGAGCCCGACACGGGGCTTGAACCCACAAACCATGAGATTATGACCTGAGCTGAAGTCAGACACTCAACCAACTGAGCCCCCGAGGCACCTCTAGCTTCTTCCTCTTTAGATGACAGGCTCAAGTTGTCACATGTAAGTAGAGTGAGTGAATATTTGGTCTTAATGGCTTATTGTCCAAACTGAAACATATCTGGGAATGAAGAGAGGAACTATTAATGATTAAGCAAAGACAAAAGGCTTAAATCATCTTTGTAAAACTAAGATTCAAGATCACTTTAGCTATGAAGCACATTCTTTTTCTTTGTAATGGCATTCAATGCCTGGGGCACAAATCCTTCCGCTTCCCTGGATTTTCCACTAAAGAAGAGCTAACGGCAGCATGTAGTACTTAGCATTTATTTACTGCTTGCTACATTTGCTGGTGGTTTTTCTCAGAATGCCGCTGTAAGGTTGGGGGGGGGTTCCTATTGTTAAGTACCTAAAAATAGAGTCATGCAATGCAGTCTTACCTGAGATCATTAGCTTCGCTTGTTTAGGTTCCCTGTGTCCCTGTCTTTCCTTCTCAGTGTTAAAAGAATGCAAGAATACAAACCATTTCACTGTTCTACAGATTTTCTCTTCATTGTTTCTCTGTGACTCTTAGTTATGGCTGGCCAGCATAATGTATTTGAATTTTCTAATTTGTAGACCCTGGGAAGATGGCAGAGTAGGAAGAACCTAAGGTCACTTTGACCCACCAATACATCTAGACACAGACAGATCAGTGTAACTAACCCAGAAAATGAACAGAAGAGTGGCAGAACAGATTCTCCATAGTTAATAATCATAGGAAAGAGGCCACATTGAAAACTGTAGGAAGTGTGGGGGTCCCTGTTAGGAACCAAACTGAAGGGGAAACTGAATTTACTTATTTAACTTATTCTCTTCCTTCTAGTTAAAGCTGATACCCATCCTCTTCCCTTATAATGAGATTTTTCTTTCTCATTAACTTAGCATTCAATCTTATTTTTTAAAATTGTTGCATATTGTTCCTTTGCTTTGTCCTTAGTTTTTCTCTTTCATGTTTTAAAGATGCAAACTGATCTGATTTTTCTGCATTTTAGTTTGCTCACTTTTAAGTGTATGAGATATTTTAATAATTTAATAAGCTTGGAGTCAGAAAAGTATAAGTACTAATAAGATATATGTTATTTTTGGATGCAGAGTGAATGTAATGTTTTGAAAACTTTTATACTTTTTGTTTATTTATTTAACTTAATTTAATTTTTAAAAGTTTATTTATTTATTTAGAGAGAACGAAAAAGAGAGAGAGGGGGTTTGGGCAAAGAATCCCAAGCAGGCTCTGCACTGTCCACACAGAGCTCCATGCAGGGCTCAAGCTCAACAAATCATGAGATCACGACCTGAGCTGACAGTCAGATGTTTAACTGACTGAGCCACCCAGGCATCTCAAAACTTCCATACTTTTAGGAATGAAGGTAAAGAGTTTTTGTTTTATGTTTTTGTTTGTACTCCACTAATTTTATTTGTTTATTTATCTTATTTTCAAATTTTTATTTAAATTCTAGTTAGTTAACATACAGTGGAATATAGATTTCAGTGATTCATCACTTACATACAACACCCAGTGCTCATCATAACAAGTGTCCTCCTTAACACCCATCACCCATCTAGCCCATGCCCTCTGTCAACCATCAGTTGGTAAAAAATTTTTAAAGTGCTTTTCAGGTCTACCATATTAAATATTTAGAATTTTTTTTGAAAGAGGGATAGAGAGAATGAACGGGGTGGAGGGGTAGAGGGAGATAGTGAGAGAGAATCCTAAGCAGCCTCCATGCTCAGTGCAAAGTCCCCCCCAGGGCTTGATCTTACAAACTGTGAGATCATGACCTGAGCTGCAATCAAGAGTGGAAGTTCAACTGACTGAGCCACCTAGGTGCCCATTAAGTATTTAGAATCTAATTCAGCTACCCCCCTGCTCTTCAAAAGTTTGCATTATGCCACTTTGCTTTTATGAAAGACCTACATTAGTACCTGTTTTTACTAACTGAAAGAAATCCAAGAAGGATTTCTGCTTTTACAAAGGTGAAAAGTGAAAAAATAGCCTTCAGTGTTGTATTTGCAGCGAGCAGGTTATAGAGGCAGCCCTCACCTGGAGCAGGGAGAGTGGCCCCACCAAGCCCCTTCCCCAGGAACTACACTCAGTATCTCAGCTTCAAGCTGTCATAACTTTGAACTGCGTCTGTGAGCATCTGTGTTTTATCTCAATTTATTTTTTGCAGCCTTTAGCAAAACGTGTCCTATCAGAAAATCCTAAGATAATTTATTTTTGGGGTCTGTGGATACTCAAATATTTTTTCATATAGATTAATGGTAATTCGTTCTGTGCCTTATGCCTTCAGCTTATGAAAATTTTCATAGAAATGCTCTACTTTCAGATAGTGGGGGAACCTTGTATGAAATTTGTTTTTGCCTCAAAGATGTAATAAGTTTGAATAAAGTCTGAGTAATTCTAAAATGACTTGCACACTAGTAAAAGCAAATTGAAAGGTTCTAAGAAAACAAAAATCAAAAATGGCTGTTATACTCTATATTATGTATTTATTCATGTAGTTTTTCTTGTTTTCATTTTATGCCTACTACTGAATAAAGATAAACCACTTTATTTTGTTTCACTATTTTCAAATCATGAAGCTAATAATATTTGGCATGAAGAAGACTAGGTTATGATATATTATTTCTGTCCCAGTAACACCTACATTTGTTTTTATATGAAATTATACTTAAAATGATGTAGTAAGAAGCACTTCCAGAAAGTTGGACCAAAAACAGATCTCTAAAAATGCATTCCTCAATAAAGACAACCAGAGCAAACTCTTTGTTTGCCTGATAAATAAGAACAGTGCAAAAAATGATCAAGATCAACTTTTTCAGATCTCTAAATATTAGCTAAAAGTTTGCCACAATCTAATGAGCATTTATTCAAGTATTTATTCAATAGAAGCTTGATAAGAACAGCAACCTTTGTGGGTTTTAAATTTTCCCTGTCCCATCCCTGTCTGTCTAACCTTCTCTAAGATTGGAAGGTTGCTGGCTTTCAACAACTCCCGAGAGTTACCTATGTAACATGTCTTTAGCTTGCTTGCTGCTAATGACAGCATTAGCAATGGAGAGTTGGATAACACCAAGCTGGAGTGGAAAGAAGCAAACAGTAGATGCAGACACTCTCTGAACATTCCTGCCAATCATCTCCTTTCTAAGATGACACAAGTTTAACAGTGGGAAACCACTGTTGCCGAGGAGCAGTGCCAGGACAGAAATATAGTCCTTAACATCAGAGGTTTTCCATGTTGAGGGGTATCTTATCCTTCTCCACTAAGTAAAGTTCCTGGGCTCACACCCTCCTTGTGAATCCATTAGTAGCTGAGCTCTCCAACACCACTTAGTTCCAGGGGGGAAATAAGACATTTTAAGTCTGACTATTTAAAAACACCATGAAGTTTTTAAAAAGTATACTAGATAGGGGCGCCTGGGTGGCTTAGTCGGTTAAGCGTCCGACTTTCGCTTAGGTCATGATCTCACGGTTCGTGGGTTCAAGCCCCGCATTGGGCTCTGTGCTGACTGCCAGCTCAGAGCCTGGAGCCTGTTTCAGTCTGTGACTCCCTCTCTCTCTGACCCTCCCCTACTCATGCTGTCTCTCTCCTAGAAATAAATAAAACATTAAAAAAAAAAAAGTATACTAGATAAACAGATACATGAACCAAACCAAGAATTTGGAATAAGCAAATAAAATCTCAGAGAAATGAGGATTGTGGCAGATAGTGAAGTTTGGCTCATTCAGTGTTCTTGCCAACCAGCTTTTGCCTTGCCTTCATCTACTCTAAGAGTGTGGGAAATCCAAATGTACCATCAAGATGGCCTTGTAGAACTTCGGTTGGATATGTGACACAATGGTACATAATGAGACATAAGAAGTCTGTTGAGGATTTCTGGGAAACTCTTTGCCTGGTAAGAGTATTGTTTCTTTTCTTCTTCTTTCTTTTTGGCCTCCTTCTTCTTACGACCAGCTGCAGGATGGCTAGAAGACATTCACCACGTGCCCTCTGTGAGGGAAAGATATGAGGAGAAGAGACTTTTCCTCTAACACTTTGAACTGCCAGCAACCACTTCTAAATCTCTTGCTGTCGGAGGAAAGTAAGCAGTTTACTTTGTTTAAGACACTATGAGTTAGATTTTCTGTTACTCATATCTATAACTAATGCAGATGGGAAATTAGACATACAAAAAAGATTAGTCATTGAGACAATTCACTGGAAATATTTAGTATGAAAAATGTAGCTTAAATAAAGAACTGAATGGGTATAATGGAAATAAATAGCTTCTAGGTAGCTAGAAGAGGAGGTCCAAGAACTTTCTCAAGAGGCATCTGAAAGAGATAAAGATATGGACCATATGACAACATTTTAAGAATTATGGAAAACAAGGGATTTCAGATAGCAAGACAAGCAATAAATAGAAAAAATATCTGAAAAATGAGTAAGATTTATTTAATCTAACGAAAGATGTTCATGCAATGAACTGACGGATTTCATGCGGTGTGGAAAAAAATAGGTAAATGATAACTTATACATCTGCATATTTTGATAAAATGTAGGAACATCTAAATCTAAGAGAAAAATTCCAGTAGCTTCCAGAGATTAAAAGCCGATTGCCTCAGTCTAACAAGAATTTCATTGTTATCAGTTTGTGCAATTGCAATGTTGGATAATGGAACACTATTTTTAGAATATTGAATAAAAAGATATTTGAATCTAGAATTTTTTCCAGCTGCATTATCATTTAAATTCATGGAGAAAAGTCTCACGTATACAGTGCTTCAAAAGACTTACCACATAATCATCCTTTTTGAAAACACTTTAGGACAAGGGTCAGAAATCCATGACATAGACCAAAACTGGCCCACCACAGGTTTTTGTAAATAACGTTTTAGTGGAACCCAGTTCTACTCTTTCCTGTGTATCGTATCTGTGGCTTCTTTCCAGCTACAATGGCAGAGTTGAGTGGTGGCAACAGAGTCTGTATAATCCACAAGCCAGAGCTATTTGCTATCTAGTCCTTTATTTAAAAAGTCTGTCAATTCTTACTGTAAGACAAAGTACTCAAACAAGGAAAGAAGCAAATGTAGGCTTCCTCAAAATAAGACAAGTTAGCATGAGTAACTAACTTGGTCAGTTTCACTGTTTAAATAACAAAGGATGAAAATATATCCCAAACAATCCAGAACTAAAGTGTTTTTATGTGATGATCACACTGCCTGTGAAAGGCCAGGGAAGGCAAGTTGATGTTAAAGTATTTGGATTGTTCAGGGAGCACGGTAGCATAAGGGTCTTCAGGTTTGTGTTCCACAATGGCATCACACCTAAGAAGGCATCATTTAGATACATCTAGACAGATATTAAGGCCTGACTCAGGCCCTCACATTACTACCTTTCTTGCTGATGGGTGGAGTGGGGGTGAGGCCAGCAGTATAGGAGCTGCCACATTGTGACACCTGAGATACCGAGACGGTAGCACCTGTGGGCATACAGCTAGTGGGGCTGCTGCCTGGAAGGCTCTAGAATATCCTCCTGACTAATTAAAAATGATTTTTCCTTTGAGGAAGTGTTGTCTAACTAATACAAATTTGCCTCTGAGCTAGCAGATCATGTTTTAAAAGGGGACAATTTAGCTTATGAATAAGCTTAAAAATAATAGGAGAAAGTAAATGAATATATGCTATAAATAAATTAGTGATAACCACCAGAAGCATAGACATAGACCAGCAGAAGAATAGTCTATCCATCCAATGGAAGATAGAAAATGAGGGGGGGAACCAGAAAATATGGTAAATAGAAATGTAAAATAGTCTGTAAGAAATAAACCCAAACGTAACCATAATTACAATAAATATAAATGCATAAAACTGATCCAAAGACACAGATACTCAGATCAGATTTTAAATTGGTAATTGTTAGGCAAGAGAATCAAATGACTGTACCTCCATGGAAACACAGACATGGCATGGTAGTTAGTTGTCAAGTAATCCTTATTACTGTGCTTTTTCTGTATTGAGTTAATTATTCAGAATCAAAGCAATATGTGATATCTTGGAGTCAGAGGTGGACATCCTAAGGTTTTGCTTTCCAATTAATGATCTGTTCCAGCAGTGAATCTGCCTAGTAAAGTCTTAACATGACTTAGTGATCAGAAAGAAAACTTTTAGGATAATTCTCAAGAGACACTTTTACATGGAACCACTCTGCCTTACTAAAAATAAAACTTAATGAAACAAGACTAAATATCATAATTTTGAAAATTTTGATTAACTTAGAACCAAATTTGTCAGAAAAGAATGGTCAACTGTGATATAAAGGATGATTAAAATGTATATAGCGACACGGAGAAATTCACAGTCTCACATATTTTGCATAAAAGTTGACTAGTTCATTATGAAGAACAGAAAAACTAATTCAATACATTTTTTATTACATGACTAATTGTTTAAAGTATTGGTAGATTTCTTCTATAAACCTGTCTGTTTATAAACTTGTCTATTTTGTTTAACTTTGGGTCATCGAGTTACAAACTACTGAATATCATGTAGCTTTGTTTCAGATGGTAGGAACTGAAAACTTCTCCTGTTTCCATGATTAAAAATTACACAAAAAAAGTGAAACCCACAATGGGTAATATAAGACTGGAGAAAAATTACTAATTTTCACTAACAATAAGTAACTACTTCCAAAAATGCATCTTAGTGACAAAATGTGTGAAGTCATACAGACAATACATTCTGGGGTTTTTTGGAGCTGGTGAAACAGAAGTCATTCCAAACAATACTTAAGGAGATTGATCACCACTGTGGCCCTTCACAATGTTGCCTAATATCTAAGAATATGTACATTGCAGAACTGCAAAATTTCTACCCTAACTGGTGATGGGAGAGAATGATAACATTCAGGGAATAGTCACATTATAACAGTAACCATTTCAGTATCTTGTTCCTCTATAAATGTTTTCTACAACCAAATTGTTAAACCTCCAAATATTCCAATGTCATGAAAATTTGTAGCTAGAGAAATGGGGAAAACTGGTTTTGTGGCTTTACTAAGTACATTTAACCAGAAGCCAGATCAAGCTATTCCTTTTGGCGAATGCACTAATATGCCAAAAGAAAGTCATGGTATCTGTGCCTCCTTTGAAGAATTTGGAAGCCGAATATGTTAGATTCAGCTATATAGTCAATATCTTGTGTCCAACAGTGAGTTAGATTGAGCTCAGGGCAGTGGTAGGATTAAAATGAGGAAATAGACTGGCTGGTGAGGGCACAGCATCCAGTGAGTTAAACCTTAAGGAAAATAGAAAGGAGGAGAGCAATAATGAGGTTCTCTTTGTTCTACTAGTACCATCTTAGCACTGTTTACCCAGGACACAGTAGGAACTCTTGTGATTACCGGTACTATTGCTGAGACTTATTTCAAAAATGGTAGTTTTAAGTGCGGGGCGCTTCCTTGACATTAGGGTGCAGATAAGTAACTACAAAATTTCTAACAGTTCTGGCTTCCTAATTAGACTAAATTTTGATTACCTCTTTCTAGTAAACAATATCAGCATTAAATCAGGCATGAAACCAATTAGAGTGAATTCTGTACTTCTTTCTTTACATACGTATGTAATATATTTTTTGTCCCTTGAAAAATATTTATTAAAAACATAGTATATGTCACGCATTTTGCTTGGTGCATTAGTTAACTCTGGTTAGAATAAAGTCCCATCATTCGAGGAGTTAACATTTTAGTGTGAAGACAGGGAAATGAACAGACTATTACAATATGGCATGTGGTTCTAAGATCTTTTGGGAGCCCACAGGAGTGTCACTTGACCTAATTGCAGCGATCAAGGATGGCTGCTTGGGAAAGTGCAATTGTTAGCTGAAATCCAAAGCATGCACAGATTAGCCAAAGCATCCAACGCATGAAGGCCAGTGGGGGTGGGTTGCAGGTATGGAAGTATATTCCAGGGAGAAAAAGCAAACCTGTGCGAGGTTCAGTGACTATAAACACTGTGGTTTATCTAAACAACTATAAGGAATTTGTTATAATTTAGGAAGAGAGCAGCAGGTTGGAGGAAGGGGAGAAAAGAGATATCATTAAGAACTACTCTGTAATCCAAAGTAGGTAGTCTGAACTTCAAAACAAAGGCTCCAGAAGCCAGTAGAGGATTTACTGAGTGATATATTGTTATTTGCACTTTAAGAAGGTCATTTTGGAAGAAGTTTGAAGAATGACCTGGAAAGGAGAAACCTGGGGGCCAAACCAGAAATTGGGATACTATAGTGTAAACCAGGTAAGAATTAGAGGTGGTTCAACTCATATAAGTTGCTGAGTGAATGGAGAGAAGAGGGAGAAAGGGTGATTGGAATCGATGATTGATCAGACATAACAGAAGAAAGAGAAATTAAAGCTGATTGCCATAATTTGTGATTTGGGCAACTGGTGGATGATGATATTCTTGGAGACAGGGAAAATCAAAAGGAGCCTACCATCTCATGAGATGATTATTATACTTGCCATTATGTCTGACCTTCCTTCTGTTTCAGGGGTTCTTACTGTTCCTCCTTCACATTCCACAGGTTGGTTCTCATTACAAGTCTTCCCCCATTATTTGTCTGTTTTCTCTGTCTCTCATTGGGATATGTTTTCATTTTATTGATTGCCTTTACTTTACTTTAATCTTAGAGGGGGTGGGGCAGACAGAGAAAGAATCCTAAGCAGGCTCCATGCTCAGTGTGGAGCCCCCACACAAGGCTCAATCCCATAGCCCTAGGATCATGACCTGAGCCAAAATCAAGAATTGCATGCTCAACAGACTGAGTCATCCAGGTGCCCCTCATTGGGATATGCTTGGTTTTTACTTCATTAAAGGATATTGCTGGTCAAAATTTTTGTTGTCAGCCCCAACTCCGTAAGCTTTCCTATGTCCCAGGAACATGAGAAAACTATTACTAATGGCTCTCTCTCTCTCCTTCTCTCTCTCTCTCTGTCTCTCATATCTCTACTCTGAATTTGCAGTTCTAATCCATTTAGAACTTTGAGATACTTAGCAATAATTCTTATTGAGCTCTTTATTGTCATGATGCATCAGTTGCTTGCAAATTTGTTTTTAGGTTGATTGTGAAAGATTAGCATTGGTTACACTCTTGCCATTTACTTGTGACAGCATTGAGGCCTTAAAGGCTGAGAACTGAGGGAAAGCCATGACACAATTACCAACTTTCTTATTGTATTGGTTTTCTATTGCTACTCTAACAAATTGCCACAAATTTAGTGGTTTAGAACAATGTAAGTCTATTGTTTTTATAGTTTTGTAGGTCAGAAGTCTGACAGGAATCTTCACTGGACTAAAATCAAGGTGTTGATAGGGTTGTGTTCTTTTTTCAAGGGCTCTAAGAATATCTTTTTTTTTTTTAATTAAGAAAAAAAAATTTTTTTTGCCTTTCCAGCTTCTGGAGGCCACCTGTATTTCTTTCTTTCTTTTTTCTATTTTTTAAAATGTTTATTTAATTTTGAGAGAGAGGGAAAGTGTGAGCTGGGGAAGGGCAGAGAGAGAAGGAGACAGAGAATCTGATGCAGGCTCCACGCTGTCAGCACAAAGCTCAACTGTGGGGCTTGGACCCATGAACTGTGAGATCATGACCTGAGCCAAGATCAGGAGTTGGATGCTCCACCAACTGAGCCACCTGTATTTCTTGACTAATGACCCCTTTCTTCTATCTTCAGACCCATCAATGGTGGGTCGAGTCTACTACATAACTAAACCTCCTCTATTTTCTCCCTTTCCCATTTTATGGACACTTTGATTACATCATACCTAGCTGAATAGTCCATGATAACCTCTCTATTTTAAGGTCAGGTTAAGGATTAGTAACCTTAATTCCCATTTGCCATGTTAGATAACATACAGATTCAGGGGATTAGGGAATGGGTGTCTTGGGTGAGTGGATGGATCATTATTCTGCCTACCATGCTTATGAAATCCCATTAAATAGCATTTTAATTATCAAAGTTTTTCTTCTGTTTTTAATTTTTTAAACATTTTTAAAGTTAAAAAATGTTTAAAAAATGTTTATTTATTTTTGATAGAGAGATAGACAGCGCATGAGTAGGGAGAGGGGCAGAGAAAGAGGGAGACACAGAATTCGAAGTAGGCTCCAGGCTCTGAGCTGTCAGCACAGAGCCTAACACGGGGGTCCTACTGATGAACTGAGAGATCATGACCTGAGCCAAAGTCTGACGCCCAACCAACTGAGCCACCCAGGCATCCCTTAAAGTTTTTTTTTACATTTTTATTTATTTATCTATTTATTTATTTATGAGAGAGAGCACAAGGAGGCGGGGGAGGGGGCAGAGAGAGAGGGAGACAGAAAATCCGAAGCAAGCTCCAGGTTCTGAGGTCTCAGCAGAGAAGCTGACATGGGGCTTGAACTCACTAACTGTGAGATCATGACCTGAGCCAAAGTTGAAGGCTTAACCAACTGAGCCACCCAAGTGCCCCTCTTCTGTTTTTCAAATGTAATTGCATCAAGGCATTAATAACTTTCATGAGGCAAAGTACTATGGAGAATTCTCAGTTCACAATTTGACGTTTCATTCATGAATGATTTACTTCTCTTTAATGCCCATCCTTCACCTGGCTTCCAGGGCATTACAGCCTCACGACTATCCCTCTGTCTCATGGACTACTTCTAAGTCTCTCATTTTCCCTGAGCACAAAATGATAGACTTCTTTGTCCACTGTTTTTCAGTATTTATACTAACTTCCTTGGTAACCTCACGGACTCTTAAGGCTTTAATATCACTCACATGCTGACAATTTTCATACTTTTATCACTACATCTAGACTTCTCAAATTCCAGGCTTCTGTATTCAGCTGCTTCCTCTACATCTTTACATGAAAGTCTAACAAACATTTCAAAGTCTACAAAGTCTCATTTGTGATTTGCCCTGTTTCAGTAGGTGTCAGTTATATCATTCCAGGATCTTAGAATAAAAATCTTGTAGTTGCCCTTGAGTTCTTTTCGTCATACCCCATATCCCTCCTGTTAGAAAATCTTGTGGCTGTGCCTTTAAAATATATTCAGAATTTATCACTTCTCAACACCTTAAGTGCTATCACTTTGGTCTATATTTTCAGGACCTCGGGACCCACATAACACTGGTGGAGGTTGTCTTGCAATAAGGAATAGTGTGCTCAGAAGCATGGTATACAAAAATTGAAGAATTTGCTATTTTACATGCAGGCAAAATCTTCATACTTTTATCATATGCTTTATATGCCTTATAGATTCCTGAATAAATGCACTATCAAGTACAAACTTTCTTCAATTCTCTTTTCTAAGATGTTTCATTCTTTAAGAAGAAAGGAAAGCCATCTGACTTTAAAAATTATGGCAGCATTTCCAATTGCTTTCCATGACTGGCCAAATACAAAAATATCCTGAATATGTTTCTGATCAAGGTAGATGCGGATATGCTCGGATTTAGAGTATACTGACTTTAACAAACTGTATTAGCACTTACCTTTAGTGGTTTGAATAAGACCTAGAGTACTATATCCTGATTATGCAGGCAGGCAGACCTCAACCCACAAATATTTTATGCATTCCTTTATATACATCCCCAAATACCTGATAGTTCCTGACCAGAGTAATAGCACTAGGCTAAACTTGGTACACTGGAATACTTTTTAGTTACAGAGAAGGCTGCTTTTGATTAGATTATCAGTTTGATCTCCCATAAAAATGGAGAAAAGTAAAATTTGCAGCCTAGGTAGAGATCATGTCAAACTTCCTGCCAACTGATACGATGATTTTGCATTAGTGTCTTGAGTGTCTCCTTTTTACTAAAGAAGGTTTGTGTTTCTAGTAGCTGGTTCTGATTAATTTCTCCCTCCTTACTGCACCCTCTTGGGGATGTTTTTTTGCTATAAATATTCTAGAAAAAAATTTCCTTGCTCTTCTTTAGCTATCTTTTGCAAAGTTTCCTTCATGGTGTTTTTTTTTTTTTAACAGAAATATTAAAAACAAATTGCTATGGCAGCTTGCACACTGAAACTTCCCAATGTTTCTTAGAATATTGATGAGAACACACTGTTTGTCCTCAATGATGGTCCTAAACTATTTTTCATCTCTTCTCCAAAGAGATCTATCAAAGGAGAGAAAGAAGATCACTTCCACCCTCTGAAATAAAACACTACTGAGAAAATCTTCAGGAATAGAAACAAACAAACAAACAAACAAACAAATAAAGGCTAAGTACAGAAGGTCCTACAATTTAGAAAATGAATTTAAAAGAACTGTTATTAGGCACATCTGTTATTCTTCCTCCATTTTAGAATACTCTATACATTAAGCAATATAAGCCCAATGAACTCACAGGAAAAGCAGGAGTTATGACCTCTGCTCCTACATTTATGCATCCCTGTGGCTATCCTGTTCACTTAGCACAGGCTGCAACATTCTCTTTTCATTTGGGATCTGATTCTCCAACTCAAGAGAATCTTTGGAGGCCTACTTGGCATTGAAGACATAACAACTTCTCAGCCTGATTTAGCATCTCCATAAAAATAAGTGACAACAATTTTCTCAATACTTAAGTAAAGTGACAGGTAGCATTTCTAAAAGATGATTTCCATAGCTACTCTTACCACATCTTTTAAAATATTAAAGGTACAGGTCCTAATTGACCTCTGGCACACATTTCTCCTATAGTTGATGCTGGGGTGTACATAGACATTAAGTGTGACATCCCTGAGGCTACACTATCTGGGTTAGCTGTAGGTCACCAATTACTGGTTGTACAACCTTGGACACATTAGATAATTTCTGTTTCTCAATTTTATTATTTATACTATGGGAATGGTGATAATAATACCTGCCTCATAAGATTGTTGACAGGATTGGATTAACACTCTCAAATCCTGGCCAAAATCATTGGGATGAGTGCTTCAGATTTTAGCAATGAGAATTTTTCTTAAAGGGAAGTGGACTATTTCAACCCCCAGAGTTCTGAAGAATACAAAATTAAAATTTTTTACCAATATTGAAATATATTGCATTGAAGAAGGGACCCTAATGATCAGAAATAGATGCCTGAGACGTTAGTAGGGTAATCACAGTATTTTTACCTATAAGAGTAAATGCTAAAGCTCAAAACACTAGAGTTGACTTTGTATAAGTCTATCAAACAATACTGCTATCTAAGAGCTTGGAGTTCTTAATTGCCAGGAGCTATCTAAAAATCAGATAATGTTATTTTGAATCTGTCCTCATATTACTAATAGGAAATTGGGATAGTTTAACATACTACATGTGTGTTTGTTACAAAATATGAAGTTATTGATAAACAAAAACAAATAAATAAACAAACAACACAATTATCTGCCTTATGATTGTTCATGGCAATTAAAAGCTGCAAGCCTTTGCCTGGATTCCCATGAGTTTCCCTAGAAGCTCAATTTCCAGATTACTCTCTCCTCGCTATCCAGGGACTATGTGCCCAAGGAAAATAAACTGTAGTTAAGCTTGTTTCAACTGAATTAAATTCAAAAGATTATTAAGTGGCTACTATGTGCAAAGTTAGTGCCAAGGGCTGAGAAGAAATATCAAAGAAAGAAAAACACAGAGGCAAATAGATTCATTAACAAATATTTGTTCAGAGCTGCAAGAAACTTAGTCTATTCAGTGCATAATATAATAATATGACACGCTTAATATTATAACAATATGTTATACCTGATGGTCAATGATGCTAGTGAATCTGAGATATTCTGTTAAGTTGTTTTTTTTTTAAGTACTATCATGTGGAGACTGTTTTACAGTCTTTAGCCCTCTCCTCCAACCTAAATTTCTCTGAAATCCCAAAGGATTTTACCTTTTCCTCACTTAACTCATCAAGGCCTATGCTTTTTGTAGTTACTTAATTTACAAGATTTAATTGTATTTAGTGTAGTTATTAATTGTATTTAATGTAGTAATTAGTTAACTAATGCATTGATGTAGTTATTGGTATATCAATATCTGATATCAGATAATCAGAATTACTAGAAACATTCTCAACTAAAACACTTACTGTGTAACCTTGAACAAATCCTCTAACCATTTTGTGTGTGAGTTTCCTTCTATTTAAAATCGAAGCTAATCACAGCACTTATCTCACAGAACTATGACTGTATTAATAACATGTAAATATACTTAGGAAAGTGCCCTTATTACATACATCATTCGTTATATAGGTTGAATAGAATTGAAAAGTGTTTTTGTTATTCTTTTTTGAATCACACTGGAAACTAAAAATAATCATACATATAACACAAACCGAAATAAACCATTTCACAAAATAGTGTACATAACATTATTTTGAAAAACTGGAAATGAAAGGATATTGGGAAAGACTGTAAGGAAGATTCTTATAATTTGATTTCATTACACATATGATCATTGATTTTATTTTCAACTTTATTTTCATAAAATGTAACTTGCAAACTTGCTTACAACAAAACAATTAGAAATTATGATTAAGGCATAATAAACTGGGTGTCTGGATGGCTCAGTTGGTTGAGTGTCTGACTGTTGGTTTCAGCTCAGGTCATGACCCCAGTGTCATGGGATCAAACCCCATGTCAGGCTCTGTGCTGAGTGTGAAGCCTGCATGAGATTTCTCTTTTTCTGTCTCTCTCTCTCCTTCTACCCCTCCCCCTTCGTGTGTGCTTTCTTTTTCTCTAAAATAAATAAAAATTTAAAAAACCAGTTAAGATGTAATAAACATCCTTTTAAATATATAGCTGAATTTGTAGGAAATTTAATGATACCTACATGACCAAGACAAAGAATTAACTAATATACAGCTAATTTAATGGTGCCAATGAGACAGAGGATTAGACTTGGACCTTGCCAGCACAGAGAAAAGGAACTGAGACCTCTCTACTGCATCAAAACTGAAGTATGAACAAGAAAAAAAAGCTGCTAACAAAAGTTGGGGATAATGAGGATGTTTCTGTATTTCCATTTAGTTCCTTGAGTGGAAAAAACTCCCTTAATAACTTGTAATCATGTTTCCACCACTTATGTGTGAGGTTTGTATTTATATCAACTGCATTATACAGAAATAATTAGGATGAGAAGTTTAACATAAAAAAATCCTCAGCTAGCCTGAGAGTGGCTGGCAGAAGTAAATATGTACCCTTTCAAATAGCTGAACCCTAAACTTAGGCTGCACAGGATGGTCACAGTTAGAGCCCCTCACAATCCAAAATTCAAAAGACACAAGGAAATCTACTTATGGTTAGTGTCAATAGACAGACAAACAGTGGGGTCAGTTGCTTAAGGACTTTACATATAAGAATTATTAGCGGACACTATGAGCTATGTAAATTTCAGGAGATATAAAAATGAATTAAAATCATAATAAAAGAGCATTATGAATAAAATGTATGTTGAAAAGGAACAAATTAAAATTGCAGAAATGGAAAGAAAAAAACTATTAAAAGTACAATGGAGAAGTTAAATAGATATAGTTGAAGAGTGAATTAGAAAATAGAAAAATATATCTGAAGAAATTAGTCAGAGACAAAGTAAGGGTTAAAGAGACAGAAGATATGAAAGAGAAGTTGTACAAAATGGCAGATATTACAAAAAGATAAAAATACTCTAATAGGACCTTAGATAGAAAATTGAGAGAATGAGTGAGAAGTATTAAAGCCTCCTCCACAAAAGTGTTATTCTGGGTACTTGGGATACATCAGTGAACAAAGCAAATAAGGATAGTTACACTCATGTTCACATTCTAGCACAGAGGACAGAAAATTAAATACATATCTATGGATATAATACATGCATACATCATAGAATACATTAAATAACAAATGTGTTACAGAAGAAATAAAGAATAAAGTACGATAAGATATAGGGATTACGTGTATGCATGTGTGGGAGAGGAATAAGTTTGAAATTTACAATAGTGTGGAAAAAGTAAGCTTTGTTGAGAAAGTGACCTTTGAGCCAAGATTTGGAGGAGGTGAGAAGTTAGCCATTTAGATTCCTTTGGGGACTTTTCCATTTAAATAATTTATTTATTTATTTATTTATTTTTAATAAATATTTCTTTTTTTTAAATGTTTTATTTATTTCTAAGAGAGAGAGAGAGACAGCGTGAGCAGGGGAGGGTCAGAGAGAGAGGGAGTCACAGACTGAAACAGGCTCCAGGCTCTGAGCTGGCAGTCAGCACAGAGCCCGACGCGGGGCTTGAACCCACGAACCGCGAGATCATGACCTAAGCGAAAGTCGGACGCTTAACCGACTAAGCCACCCAGGCGCCCCCCATTTAAATAATTTAAAAGCCCTAAGATAAGAGTCCATCTGAGATACTGAAGGATTTTTTGTTTATTATTGTTTCCCCAACACAATGAATATTAACTGGGATAAATAGCAGATCAATAAATATTTGTTAAATCAGTGAATATGGTGATTCATATATATATATATATATATGGTATATATACCTGCCATATATATATATACAACATATATATATGAAATAAATGACATAAACAAGGATATATATATATATCCTTGTTTATTTCATTGTAGAGGATGTCTTTTCCTTTACTTGACTTCCCTGTTTTCTTCTTGAACTTTGTTTCAATAATCTGTATAGACTTTTATTGAAGATTACTATGATTTTGATGTTGCCTTATCAATGTGATATATATATATATTCAAATATATTCAAAAGGATGTTTATTATAGGTGTAGGAGGTTTTGTGGTGGAAGCTTGTGGAAGTTCTTTTTCTGATGGTTTCTAGGTTTTTTTTTTTTTTTAACTAAATGGGAAACAAGGACATTACTAGAGAGTGAAGAAAATGGAAATGGTGGTAGAAGTTTGAAGAGAATAGAAAGTATAAGATAGTCATCTGAGAGACTAAAGGTGTGAATTAGAATGGGAAATATGATTGGATTCTAGAAAGTTCTAAGAAATATTTGTGGTTAGTATTCAAGTGATATGGTGAGTCCAGTCATAACACCAAGTCTAGCATATCTAGCACACCAGGTACAGGGCATGTGAGGGATTGGATTTATCCTGTGCTGGGTCATGGTCAGTCATACACAAGGAATTTGTGAAAGGAACATAAAGTTATGGCTTATGCAGAAGAATTAGTATAATGATGGGCTATGGAATTAAAAGTGAAAATGGAGGCAAGTGAGGATATGAGGAGATGAGTTTCGGTTTATAGGTGGCCAGGGGAGAGGGAATTAAGATGATGGAACAGCATGGAAACCCTCAACTTCTCTTGTCCCTGAAACACAGCTAGATCAGCACCAAACCATTTTTGCAAACCTAGGAAACTGATCACAACACAACAATCTACATAACTTGAACCACAGAACTCTGGAGATATGCAGTGTGGAGAGGTGAACTTGGGGAGAAAAAAGCCATGGAGGGTAGTTAGCTGTTTGTGTGGAGAGAAGATAAAGAGGAGAGTGTGGCGCATTGAGAGAGTGAAGGAAAGACACTCCCCCAAAAGTAGCTGGAAAGAATGGCTGTGTGCTGTGATTTGCCATAATCTTTGAATCTCTGCCACTGCATGATTGCATGGACATTTTTGGGGCAAGTTGGTGTGAGAAATAAGCACACTGACCCAATCAAAGGAGGGACACGGAGACTCCGAGCTTGGTGAAGCAAGGCTTTAATCAATGTTCTTGCAAGAGTAGGTGTTTGATGGACAGGCACACTTGGGGCTGTTACAGCAGACAATTTATCTCCTAGCGTAAAAGTCCCTTCCCTGATTCCTCATTGGCTGAGTACTACAGAGGTTACAGCCTTGCCTGGAAAGTCACCTATGCCCTTGTAAGGCAAAAAGCAGTCTGGTTAGAAAAAATATACATTCCTTGAGGTGATGCAAAGACCTCAGTACTTTGATGCATGCTTATTGCAAAGGCTGTGAAAAACAAGCCTGTGAAATGGCGAGAAGAAGTACCAGGAAGTGAAGTGTCTATGGGTTTGGGACTCCACTGTGGGCAGGAAAGGGGTCAAAACTAGGTCCAATAGGTTGTAAACCTGTTGTTAATTAGACAGCACAGCTTTTATTTGGTATTTCTGGAAATGAATCATCTCACTTCTCACAGCCAGGACCTGGCCATTGCCCAGCAAGACCCTCTCCTGAAGAGTCTGTATGGGTCTAAGCTGTAGGGGTCTCTGAAGTATGAGGTTTTGAAACACAACCACATCTGAGATAAAATCCTGGAAGGAGGTGCCACCTGCCAGGGGAACAGCTTGGACATGGACAGGGTAGAGGTGGGGGAGTGGATGGAGGTCTGAGACATAGGAGGGTTGCTTGATCACTGGTGAGTGAGAGTGCAAAATTCCTGTACCAGAGACTAGGGAGATAGGTGAAGCCATTTGCACCTCTCACGTGCATGCGCACCACACTGATCCACCCCAGGGGCTAACAGACACGTGGAAAGATGCTCAACATCACTCGTCATAGGGGAAATACAAATCAAAACCACACTGAGATACCACCCCACACCAGTCAGTGGCAAAAATTAACAACTCAAGAAACAATAGGTGTTGGCAAGGATGTGGAGAAATGGGATCCCTCTTGTACTGTTGATGGGAATGCAAATTGGTCCAGCTACTCTGGAAACCAGTGTGGAGGTTGCTCAAAAAATTAAAAATAGAACTACCCTACAACACAACAATTGCATTACTAGGTATTTATCCAAAGGATATAGGAGTGCTGATTCAAAGGGGCACATGCATCCCAATGTTTAAGGTAGCACTATCAATGATAGCCAAAGTTATGGGAAACAGACCAAATGCCCATTGATGGATGAATGGATAAAGAACACATGGTATATATATTTGCAACAACGTGGATGGAACTAGAGTGTATTATGTTAAGTGAAATAAATCAGAGAAAGACAAATATATGATTCACTCATATGTGGAATTTAAGATACAAAACAGATGAACATAGGGAAGGGAAGCAAAAATAATATAAAAACAGAAAATGAGACAAACCATAAGAGACTCTTAAATACAGAGAACAAACTGAGGGTTGCTGGAGGGGGGTTGGATGGGGGAATTGGTTGCATGTGGAAGGAGCATTAAGGAAGACACTTGCTGGGATGAGCACTGGGTGTTAGATATGAGTGATGAATCACCAAATTCTATTCCTGAAATCATTATTACACTATATGTTAACTAACTTGGATTTAAATTAAAAAAAGAAAGAAAGGGGAAAAAAAGGTGGCCAGTGGGGTGAAGGTAAAGGGAGATGAGAGAATATTTGGATAAGAAATAACAGAAGGTGCTGCATGCTTAAAATTGACATTATGGGGGACTGAAGGTATCGGTAAGTTTTATTGTATACCCATGGGAGTCGGTGGCTGAAGTGAGTTGGGGAACGTATCTGGAGGAGGGCAGAGTAGGAACAGGGAGTCCAGAGTAGAGGGGATGGTCTACTTCAGTGATCCTCAATCCTGGGTGCTAGCTAAAATCACCAGAATAATTTAAAAAATATATGAAATCCAGGTTTCATCTCAAACCAGAAACACCAGAATTTCTGGGAGTAGGACCTATGTACTAGTGCTTTTTCAAAGTTCCTCATGAGTGACACCTGGGTGGCTCAGTAGGTTAAGCGTCCCACTTTCGATTTTGACTCAGGTCATGAGGGTCATGAGATCAAGCACCGTGTCAGACTCCCCACTGAACGTTGAGCCTGCATAAGATTCTCTCTCTCTCTCTCTCTCTCTCTTTCCTTGGGCTCCTCTCCACCATGCCCCTCTCTCTAAAATAATAATAAAAAAATGTTAAGGGTTTCTCACGAGATTTGGTTTGTAGCCAAAATTGAGAACCACTGATAGGGTGGATAGAAAATAATGATAGAGAAAGAAAATGAGTCAGAAGGTAAAACCCTCAAAGAATGGAGTAAGGATGTATGGACCAGGATGTATGTAGATAAAACTGCTACATACATTTGTACAACAGTAGTAGTGCCTAGATGTGAAACATCTTGATTCAGTCTACAAGAGTGCTTGAGGAGTGTTTGGATTGCCAAGCCCCTAGAAATAGCCCAGTTTTTGGAATGATGAAAGAATCCCCTCCTTTGGTTCTGTCTTTAGAGAATCCTTCTGGTATTTTGATTCTTTTTTAGCAGCCTAGTTGTACTTAATTCTGCAACTGTGGTATGTAGGATAAAACTGGCTTTCAGAATCCAGATTTTCTATAAAATGAAGAATGGAGTAAAGAATGGTGAAAATTGAAATAAGTATATATTTCTAATGCAGGATACAAATGATCTGGAAGTGCGCAGCTTCCAAAACAAACTAGATTAATTTACATTTAAAAAACAACTCTAATAGTTAATGCTCACCTTGAGTACTCTGCTTTAATTATTCAGGAAGCTTTGCTGGTGTTAGGATATGCTGAGGTAAAGTGTCCCACAAGTTTTATGTTAAAAGATGTGAAATCAGCCTTACTGGGTTGAAATTTACATTTTCCTTTGTCTTTGCAATATCTCTTGATTCAGTTTTGCAGTTCTCAGCAAAAGCTGTCCGAGCTGCAAGACCTTTTCACAAATTATCATCATGGATACTTTCCCCAGTAATGGCTTGGTCTTCCATTATATGTTGAAAAGGTAGAGGATGAACCTATCTCTCTCTGCTCTCTTCATGGCTATGCATTGTTGTTGTTGTATGAACGTGTTTAAGTTGATCTAAATCATGCATCTTTTCAAAAGATAATGGAAGTAGACTTTTGATATTTAAATGTAAAACTGTAGTTGGCAGGGATTGTTGCATTTGAGAGAGTAGAGAAGAAGGCAATAGCCCTATTTTTCTTTTACACTCTGAGAAAATTGTGTACTGGATATGCTGTTGTGTTCTTCCGTTCTCTCTAGGTACAATAAGAAGAGTCATCTTTATGAGTAGATAGGAAGGCAGCACTGTGTACCTGTAATTTAAAGGCCCTGTGATGTTTTTGTCACATGGCCTGAGACTTACATTTGGAGGTCTAATAATTTTCAGTTCTGAACTTGATTATTCTTTGAGAGCTCACAATTCAAATGTCAGTGACACTAGGTATCCATGTCATATAACTTCGGAAGGCTGAAGACTTCATTTAGCTGAGCACAGAGAGGTACATAAAGAAGATGTAGGGTTTTTCTGGTAAGAAGTCAAAACAAGTGTGTGAGGCAGGCAGAGAAGATGGGAGAAAATCCGGTTGGGATACAGACGAGGAGTGGTGTGAGCTCTCTAATTATATTGGGGTTTTGCTTTTTGCCAGGCTTGTCCCCATGAGAGTATGCAAAGAGTGGAGGGTTAAAGAGACCATACTTATTTATGAATTAAAAAAAATTTTTTTTGCATGTATTTGGGTGTGTGGGGACATGAGTTCATATAATAAGCAAATTGCTACGAAGGAATATTTGATTTGAGGAGCTCGGTGAATCATCAAGAAGAGAAATTGGTTTCTCTTTAATAAAATGTCAAATGCAGGTGAAATTACCAAAGATGGGAAGTTATAAGACTATGAAACCTTTTTTAAAATCAGTCTTTAATAAAATAGAATCCAGGTAATGAATAAGGACTTCACATGAGAAGCTATTTAACAAAGAGACATCAGGAGAGGCTGATAATAAAACTTTCCTGGCAGTCATCACTTGGAATTCTACTTTATATAATTAAACTGAGTGAGGAAAAAGAAAGAAAAAGAAAATGTAATATGGGTTCTTTTGACCTCAGTTCAAATTTAATTGATTCATACTGATAGAAATGCATCCTAATGTCTACATTATCGTAATAGAATAACCATTTATTATTTTTATGTTTATTCAAGATTATGGTGTTAGTTTATTCATTTCTTCACAAAACTTTTATTATAGAAATATAAATGTACTATTTCAAAGTAAATACATACATACACATATATACACACACACATGTGTGTATATACACATGTGTATATACACATGCATACACACTGTATATATATTTGCATACATAGACCATATATACATATCTATACATACATACTGAAACATATACAAATATCTAGCGGTACACACATGTACACATGTATGCTGTATACATATTTAAGCATGCATAATATACATATATATCTGCACACACACACACACACACGCACACACACACGGGTGACCTGGATAAGCTTAAGACTTCAGGGGAAATTAGACATGTGAGACCCTGTATATCCTTGCTCCCAAACCCAAGAAAATTATTTGAGTAAGTTGAATGCATACAGACTTCTGTATATTTGGCTGAAAAAGGAGAAAGGATGCTGATACAAGGGCAACTGGGACAGAGAAAAGACAGGAGGAACAAATATTGGAGGCATGACATGATGGCTTGGTACTATATTAATTTAGCTAAGATGGAGCTCTGTTTTCCAGAATTCTCCTCCTGTACAGCTCACAGTTAGGATTGTCCGCAAAGGAAACTTGAAAGGATATGGAAGCTGGTAGTAAACCAGTGGCCATTACATTAGAAATGTTGGTGGAGGGTAACAGGTGGTGTTCACACATCTTGTGGCTCATCTGCTCACCCACTTTGGGGCATCAGCAGGGAATCTGGCTCTTGAGGTGATCCTCTTTGAGCTTCTCCAAGTCCTGGGCCAAGTGCCTATACATCTCAAGGATGAAGGATACCAACTCTTCCTGCAGACCACCAAGACCATCAAGGATAGAGACAGTGATGGACACTGAATTCTGTTTATCCTGTGTGCTCTTGTGGGGTCTGGTTTGTCATTACTCTTTTCCCCTTAATGCCTCACTATCTTCTAGGAGCTGAGTTTTCTGAAAGTCAAACCCAAAGTCTAATTATAAGGGTGGCTGTACTATATCATTGTATTATGTCATATTATGTATTATATATTATGTATATATGCAAATTGAATTTCTAACCTTAAAGCTTCTCTTATGTAAAAGTTGGAGCATTGTTTGGGAAAGAGTGGGATCCTGAAAATTGGGATGAAGACATGTGGACAGGTTCTGATGAAGCCATATATCCCATCATGCCTGCTTTTCAGTAGAAGCAGCCTTTCTTCTTCTGTCTGAAAAAGTTAGCCTTCCTTTTCTGAAGGACCTGTGACTACCTCCATGAAGATAGCTGGATTTCTCTTTATAGAGATCTTAAAATCTCTATATTTTAAGAGATTGCTGATACTCCTCAGGACCTACTCTTAATATCTGTTACTGCTTCTAGAACCATAATCATTCTTAAGTTCAAGACTATCCTAGAAGGTGAGATACAGAGAGTGTGTCATGAGGAGTCATAATACACCCTAAAATAATTGTAGAGTTTTTCCAATTTATGATGATAGAAACCTGAGAAGATATATCAGGATAGAGGAAATAGATCAGACTGAATTCACTGATATGGACACATTGAGCAGAGATTCTCAACTCAATATATTAACATGAGCAGCTAAGAGTAGCTTTAAGAGTTTTTTTGATTGGTTGACTAAAACCTGAATCCAAGGTGGCCTACATGAAATTGAAATGTCAGGAATTCCATGAAATACTGAAGAGAAAGCCTTTGGATAAAGGTTTAGCCAGGTTAAGATGTTAGTGTATTTATCCTGTAAAATATGCTTACCTGCCTCCTAGTTAATTTCCCAAGACAGTGTAGAGGACACTTGTTTCACCAAATTTGTTGGAAATGAGGGATAGCATCACGGAAGAACTTTGTTGTGTCTGTTCCCTCTAGGCCAAGAATGACAGTGGTGATTGCTGTCATTGGAATGAGCTCCCTCAAGTCAATGGGAAATGGAATTCTGAAGTGGCAGGGAGTTAATGGTGGCATTTAACTGGCAGAGGCAATGTGGGCATGATTATTAAAAAGGGCAAAGGAGTCAAAATAGTTACCAGAATAGTCTGATTTACAGATATCTTTCGCATGGATAATTGATTATGGTGTCATTAATCTCCTTCACATTTACGCAAGTCACTGTGATCCTTTGACCTTTAACTGACCCTCTGGAAACTTAGTACAGTTATGAACTCTACTAGGCCTGGAAAATGGGCCATAAAGGACAGGGCAAAGCTATTGTCCATCTGGCACACTGACACACTCCTCTTGAGTAGGCTCTCTCAATCATAGGCAGGGCAAAAGACCCCTGGGATCATATCAGACTTTTATCATTAGAACTAATAGAAAGTCTCTGCTAGCAGTATCTTCAGTCTTTGATGTTAAGAGTGTATTCTTTATTGAGTCTTTTTGTGTCCCAAAATAATTTCTCCTCTGCTGTTTATAGCCATCACCTGAAAGGCTCAAATACATAACAGAAGGCACTTGATGAAAGAGGAAATAGTTGCAGACATGAATAAAAGTCTTCCTTTAGTCAATTTCCATCAGTTGATTCCAATTTATGGTTTTTAGATGGTAAAATTGTCTTTTAAGGTAACACATTCATGGGTCCTAGGTGTTAGGATATGAATAACTTTGAGGGACATTAATTTAGCCCACTACTCAATGCTTTTGACTTTAAGGCCAGATGACAGAGATTATGCAGTAGTAAGAGAGGTGACACATGTTATGGACTAGGATTTTTCCTGCTGTCTTGGAATTTCAACTGAGGCTATAAACCTGAGAAAGGTAAGTACACTCGCATTTTAAAGAGATGCCAAAACACATCCATAACTAAATTACTAATTGGTAATAGAACCTCTATGGAAACTATCAACTAAACTGCCAATTAACATTAAGGAACATAAACTTTAAAGAGTGATTGGAGAAAGTAGTTAAAACATGTGTGCCATCAAATTAATTAAGAGTATTAAGGTATTCTCTGATCCCTCCTCAGTAAATAAATAAGAATAGGATTCTGGCACTTGCCCCAAGACACATGATGCATCTCCAAGAGACTGGACATACCAGGAATTTGGAGATTATAGACGCTTATTTCCTGGCTCGATACTTATGTAACTTCAGAAACTTAATAAACTTTCCTAGTATTCCCACCAGAGTGAAGTCTACCAAGAAAATTCTTCAGAGACTTTGACAGGTCCCCTAGAACAGAGACATACATAAACAAAGAAAATGGTGCTTGCTTCCTGTCTGCTTCCAGCCTAGAGAGTTCTCAAGCCATGAAGCTGGCTGGACCAACTTGTAGTGGCAGGAAAAGTAGAGAAGACAAAGCCCTAACCAATGGTATTTTACCATTTGGTGGGTTAAGAATACACAATGTTCCAATTTCCAAGTAGCAGCCATGGAAGGTCACTTGTCTCAGTGAGCTCTTATCCAAGAAAGAAGCCTTCTGGGAAGAGGGGAACTCCTGAGTAAGAGGCCAAGAAGTACATTAAAGAGGGCAGTTGCAACAAGTCAACTGGAGATGCATTACTCATATATGGAAAACTTACAGGCTGGAGATCTCTTAGTAGGGCTCCCAAAGAGGGCACAAATGTGCTGTGTGAATCATGGTTACTTAAATGAAATTGATTTTGATACTGGAAGAGACTGGAATGGTATGGGATATGCCTGGGATATTATCTTGGAGCAGAGAAGGTAGTTTGCAGCAGACTGTGCTGATTGACAAACGTTGGAGAAAAAAAGTAAAGAAGTTTACTCCTTTTGGCAAACTGTTGTATAGGTAAGAATGTGTCAAGAAATAAAGAATGAAAGTGTGACTCTGGAAGCAATATGGAGTAGTAGATTCACTCCTAAGAATATTTTGAAGTTAAGAGAACATCCAACATTTGGATAAATCTCTAGGTCTCTTAAAAACAAAGCAAGTAATAAACCAAACCACATCACGATCAATCTAACCAAATGCGATTTTTCATTGAAAATTTGGATAACTTGGTTATTAATTGACAGTTTGCAACTTTAAACTTTATCAAAATCATTTCACAATTTTAAAAAGACTTTTTTTTTGCAATAAGTCATTAAGTATAGGATGGCATTTCTGAATTAGGGGGGAAATCATATTCCACACTTTTTTCCTTACCCCATGACATGACTCAAATGAAGAGGAGGCATTCATAGAAGTAAGAGCAAGAATACTGAGTACATACTGTACATGGCATTTTCCCGTTCATTTTATCTAACAGAAATGTTAAAATAAGTCTTTCATGTGACAGATTAGGTAACAGCAACCTAGAAGATCTTTTTTTCACAGCTGGCTTTTACTGTGCCATTTACTTTCATGTCCTATAAATGTGTTTGGCCCACAGACCCCCAATTGGTTTTAAAGGGATTCAGTGTCTAAATATACAGTAGAACATGAAAATGTGTCCTACTAAGGAAAAAGCCCTATTGCCTCATGCAATAGTGCTTCAGGGGAATCCTGATAGATTAGACATTAATTCCACTTTCCGTCCCAGTCAATGATTAGAAAAGGAAATAACAAAGCTTTAAAATGAATCAGCTACACGGACAACATTAATTGAACCACCAACTTTAGAATATAATGTAAGATTTTTTCCCTTCTTTAATCTAAGTATAAAGAGTCAAAGTGAAGGAGGAGCTTTTGTTGAAATGTCAAGATAAAGCAGAGTTGATATATTAAATGATGAAGACTGTGTATCTGTTAAAAATGTGAATGTGTACATTAATTCATTCAACTAATGATTTTTTGGCTACTGATAGGCACTGTTGCAGATGCTGAAAATATGAATAAAATGTACAAAAAAGTCTGTATTCATATAGTTTCCATTCTAAAGTGCTAAGATAGATAATACATATAATAGGTTGCATGCGTATATAAATGTTTTGTACACACACACACACACACACATACACACACACACACACACACACACAGAGTGATGATTTCTGTGGAGTATATATAACCAGGAAATGGAGGGCAGGAAAAAGAGAGCTATTTTCAATAGGATAGTCCTGGAATTCCTCATCAATTAGGTAACTGAATAAATATCTGCAGGAAGTGAAGGCACTAGACACAGCAATCACTGGTTAAAGAGGTTTCTAGGCAGAAAGAGAAGCAAGCACATGTTTTGGTTAGTAGTTATTAAAGAGACTAGAATGGCTGGAGGAGACAAAGAAAGGAAGTGGTAATAGATGAAGACAGAAAGGTTGCAAGGATGTAGATTACATAAGATCTTAGGGGCCATTGGCAATGAATGAGGCTTTTACTTTGAGTAGAATGAAAACCATTGGAAGATTCTTAGTAGGTGCATGATGTAAACTTCACTCTAGTTTTGAAAGGATCACTCTGGTTTCTGGGTTGAGGACAAACTACCTATGAGATAAAAGACCTGGTAGGGGTCCATGGGAATCAATAATCCTGATAAAAGATGATGATGGCTCTGAGCAGAGTGGTAGTGGTTAGGGTAATGTGAAGTGGATGAGTTTTAAAGATGGATCCAACAAGATCTGTGAACACATTGGACATGGAATCAGAAAAAGAGAGGACTTAAGGATGACTCTAAAGGGACGCCTGGGTGGCTCAGTCGGTTGAGCGTCTGACTTCGGCTTAGGTCATGATCTCACAGTTCATGGGTTCACATGGGGCTCTGTGCTGCCTGCCAGCTCAGAGCCTGGAGCCTGCTTCGGATTCTGTGTCTCCCTTTCTCTCTGACCCTCCCCTGCTCTCTCTCTCTCTCTCTCTCTCTCAGAAATAAAACATTTAAACAAAAGGATGACTCTATGGTTTTTGATTTGAAGAACAGGAAGGATGGAAGTGCCCTTTACTGAAATTAGGCAGGCAATGGGAGGGGCAAGTTAAAAGGAAGTTCTGCTTTGGATCTGTTACGTGCAAGAAGTATATCAGACATTCAGGTGGATCTGTCTAGCAGGAAGTTGATACATGAATCTGGAGTTCGGAAGACAGATCTTGACTATTAATACAAATTTGGGAACCAGACATATGTATATGCATATATATCCTGGAAGTGAACAGGGATAAAAATTGAATCATAAGGGACTCTGACATTTAGATTTGGGGGCTAGGCATGAAACAGAAAGGATAAGAAGTAAATAGTGAGCTTGAGAAAAATCTGGAGAGTATGTTATTCTAGAAACCAACGATGGACATTTTCCAAGAGAGCATGGCTGACTGGTCAAGTTGTTAACCAGTGATTTGGTTGGTGCCTTTGATAAGAGGAGTTTTGAGTGAATTGGTGGTAGAAGGAAAAAGCCTTATTATATTTTAGTGGGTTCCAGAAAAAATGGGAATATATTGAATATAACAGGTATAAGAAAATTATAAAGGAGTTTTATAGGAATATAGATGCAGATACCTGAGGAATAACTGGAAGGAGATGTGAGGTCAAGGAGAGATTTTTTTCATGGCTTTTAGATGGTAGAAATTATAGCCATTTTTGTTTGGACACTGATGGGAATGTCACAGTGGAAAGTAGAAAATTAATGATGGAAGAAAAAGAGGTGGAGGCATTGCTGAACTGATGAGTTTGTGTAGGCGAGAGGCAATGGGATCTAGTGCACAAGAGGGATTGCCTTTAGACAGGAGTGGGGATAATCCATCTGAAGTAATGGGTGCGAAGGCAGACCATGTGGGTGCAGATGCCGGTACAGGAATAAATGTGGTGTGGGCGCATCTGGAAATTCTTTTCTAGTTAATTTTCTCAGTGAAATAGGAAGCACATTCTTCAGCTGAGAGTGAGGAGGGGGGAGGAGGTATTGGAGGCTTGAGAGAGAGGAGACGGTGGCATGTAGTTTTCCAGGAGGCTGCAAGAGTGAGTGGGCTACAGAAATACAAGAGGCTAACCAGTCTGCACTAAGGGCTGACCACTTGCTTGCTGTTTTCTAATCTGTCACATGGAGCATGATTTTATCATTTCTATTAGATAATTTAAAGTGAAGAAAGTCAGCATTTTAAAAATGTTTTTTATTTATTCATTTTGAGAGAGAAAGAGAGAGAGAATCCCATGCAAGTTTCATGCTTGGGAGAAGCATGAATCCCAAGCAGGTTCTATGCTCAGCAGGGGAGGTGTAGAGAGAGAGAGGGAGAGAGGGAATCCCAAGCAGTTTCCACACTCAGTGCAGAACTTGACATGGGGTCTGACCTCACAATCATGAAATTATGACCTGAGTGAAATCAAGAGTCAGTCACTCAACTGACGGAGCCACCCAGGTTCCCCAAGTTAGCATTTTTTTATACATTTCTCCAATATATATTATGTACATGGGGGCAGGCACAGTATAAGAAAAATATGGCTGTTGTCAGGTTTGCAGTTTGGCCAGTTGAGTATGATAAAGTGAGACATGAGTGAAAGAGAAGCCCATCTAAGCAACGGAGGCTATTACAATGGGTTCTGAGCAGGTGAGGAAGTGGACATGAAGGAGAGGGACAGTATAAGATGGGTTTGATTCTTTACTTTCAGATCTTGGTGAAGTCAGGGAGTGTTGGATATAGGTGTGACGGTCTGAAAGTGTGATGCTTGGTACTGGTCAGTACATGTCGCACTCTAAGGCATGATAGTGGGAAAAAACCACCAGGCCAGGAAGATGTGGCCATTGGAGGAGGGGCAGATGAGGAAAGGAGAAGTAAGTCAGGGCATTGGAAGGTTCACACACAATGATACTGGCCTCTCCAAAACTTATGACTGAATTGTGGAGAAAAAGAAGCCAAAAACTTTAAGGACTCAGTGAGAGTAATAGAATGATTCATTAAAACAAAACAAAACGAAAAACCCAACAATGATATGAATGTATATCCAAAACATCTAATGAAGCCTTGTCTCAAAGAGCAAAAAATAAGAACCAATCTAAACATCCTTCAATAAGTGGATGATTAAATTATGGCATATCCATTCAATGGAATGCTATGCAGCCTTAAAAAATAAGGCTAATAAACATATACTGACCAGGAAATATATTTAAGCTATATTAGTTTTTAGTGAAGAGATTGTCCCATATTACTAATAAGTGAAGAGATTATCATGTATTATTCTGAATAGTAAAATTTATTTTAAAAGTTAAAAAGCTGTGATGTACACAGTGATATGTGTATGTACATGCATAGGAAGAGAAGTACCCAAGTTCCTAGGGGTCGAAGTTGGCAAGGTTGTTAGGTAAAGAGGAGCTTTCATTTCTTTAGGTAAAAAGAAAGTTGCATTTCTTTTCATGACTATATAAGTTTCTTGAAAGTTTTTCTTGTAAAATATAATCTATAAATAAAACTGAACAAACCTCGAAGTAGAGATTGATCAAATCCCAAACCAGCATGAGATTAACTCTTGGATCAAGAAGTACAAGGGGCACCTGAATGGCTCAATCAGTTAAGTGTCCGACTTTGGCTCAGGTCATGATCTCACTGCTCCTGAGTTCAAGCCTTGCATTGGGCTCTGTCCTGACAGCTCGAAGTTTGGAGCCTGCTTCTGCTTCTGTGTCTCCCTCTCTTTCTACCACTCCCCAGCTCACATTCTTGCTCTCAAAAAAAAAAAAAAAAAAACATTAAAAAAAAAGTACAAAGTTGTCAGTATCCGAGGGGTCACCCAGGGCGAGGGTGCACTCCTACTTCCTATTTCTCTCCTACTTCCTACTTTAACTGATCCAAAGTTAAGAACTGTCCTGACTTTTGCGGTCACCATATTCTTGCTTTTCTTTAAAGTTTACCAATATAATCTGCATTTTTACACACTGTAGTATAGTCCTGCCCATTTGAGAACGTCATATAAATCAAATTATCTAATATGAATTGTGTTGTGCTGACTTCTTTGGTTCAGTATTATGTATATAAAATCCATCCATACTGCAAGGTGCAGAGTTTTTATTACCCCCCTTTACGCCCACTTGTGTGTGTGTGTGTGTGTGTGAGAGAGAGAGAGAGAGAGAGAGAGAGAGAGAGAGAGAGAGACAACATTTAAGTTCTACTCTCTTAGCAAATTTCAATTATGTAATACATATAATATAGTTAATTATATAATTGACTGTAGTCCCCATGTTATATATTAGATCTTCAGATCTTACTCATCTTGTACACCATCAAACTGTAAAGTAGGAGTTTATTTTTATATTGTGTTGTATGTATGAAATGAATTCATTTTTCCATCCTACTATTAATGGGCTTTGGTTTCTTTCCAGTTACGGACTGTCATGAATAACACTGCTATAAATTCTTGTACATAGTTCTTGGTGCCCACGGGCATGAATTTCTGCTGAGCACACCTCTGGTAGCAGACTTGCTGAGTAATAGGGGTTGGGTAGTTTCAGGTTACGCAGACGATGACAAAATGTCTGACTCCCACACATAGTAGAGTCCCTTTTGCTGCTTTGTCTTTCCAAGGCTTGGTATTGTCATTTAAACTTTTTTCAAGATGTGTTAATGGGAGTTCAGGGATATCGCTTTGTGCTTTTAATTTTTATTTCCATCATTATCAGTGAGGTTGTTTATCCACAATTCGAATAACCTCTGGTTCAAACTGCCTATTCAAACTCAAGAGTATTTTTTCCATTGGATTGTTTGACTTTCTCTTTTGATTTTTAGAATTTTTTTTGATACAAATTCAAGATGTGAGTCTTCTTTTGGCTCAATGTGTTGCAAATACTTTTTCTCATTCTGTGGTTTGTTTTTTCACTCTGTTAGCTGTGACATTTGACAAAGAACTTTAATATAGTCAGATTTGTCAATATTTTCTGGTGCTTCGAAATTTTTGTGTCCTGTTTAAGAAGCCTTGTCCTACTTTAAGGATATAAAGATATTCCCTTTCATTACGTTTTAGAAAATTTCCTGTCTTTTGTCTTTTATGTTTGGCTAAGTAATCTACCTGTCGTTGATTTTTGTGTTTGGTATGAGGTTCATTTTTTGTCTCTATGAATATCCATATAGCTATCTAATTGTTCCAACACCATTTTGTGAAAAAAGTATTCTTTCTTTATTGTTCTGCAGTGACATATTTGCAGTAAATCATATGTTCATCTGTGCATAAGTATATTTCTAGGATTTCTATTACTTTTTTTGGGCTTCCTATGCCAGTACCTTACTGTCTTAATTACTGTACCTTTAGAACAACAACTAATATTCAGTTGAACAAATTCTTCCATCCATTTCTTTTTCTTTTTCTTAGCCCTCTACATTTGTACTTTTCCATGTATAGTTTAGTACTGGCTTGTCAAGTCCTACTTACACACATATACATTTCAATTATTATCAGGATTATATCAGATCTACAGATCAAACTGGGGAGATCTGATATCTTTATAACATCCAGCTTTAATTGATATTCATGATATATTTTCTCATTTATTGATTTCTTTCAATAACATTGTATAGTTTTCTGCATTGAGAGCTTCCGCATGTTTTGTTATGATGTTATGATGTTAATGGCACATACCATCATCGGAGGTGGGTGCTATAGTACACCTCCCAGCTCCTCCTTCTGGGACTAAAGAGAGCCCTTGCTTCTGAATCTTCTGGGAGTGTAGAAGCTCATGGTGCTCAGCTCATCGAACCTGCCCTACATTCCAGGATTGTGTAGTATAAGAGATGAAATGCCTCGTAGTCCTCCAAATAAAATTGCAGATGTTTCTCTCTGTGTTAGTTATCTATTGCTGTGTAACAAGTAAGTCCCAAACATAGTATTTTTAAACAACCCCATTTTATTTTTTCACAGTTTTTGTGGATCAACAAAGCTTAGGTGGGTCCTCTGCCTTTCAGACTCTCACAGGTCTGCACATGTAAGACTTGGCTGGGAAAGATCCATTTTAGTCTCACTCACAGATTGTTGGCAAGATTCAGTGCCTTGCTGGTTGTTGGATTAAGGCTTCATTTTCTCATAAACTGCTGGCCCAAGGCCACTCTCATTTCCTTGTTATGTGAGCCTCTCCACAGGGCAACTTACAAGAAAACAGCTGGCTTCATCCAAGTGAATAAGGGAGGAGAGAGTGCCAGAAAGAGAAAGCCTGCTAGCAAGACAGAAGCCACAGTCTTTGGTGACTAATCTCGGAAGTGATAGCCCAACATTTTTCTATATTTTGCTCATTAGAAGCAAGTCAATTGGTTCAATACATACTCAAGGGGAGGGGATTATACAAGGCAAGGACTCCAGGAGGGAAGGATCATGAAGAATCATTTCAGAAACTTCCTAACACACCATCCATTTCTATTCTTTGGAAAATTGTGTGTAAGATTTCTGTTATTTCTTCCTGTGTATTTCAAGTTATTTGATACAATAGAGTTTAATGTTAATGTTTTTAAACTGTAGGACAATTTGGATTCAGCATCTTTAATAGTTAAGAGAATATAACATTTTTTTCTTTGGCAATGTTGATGAGTTCTATTTTCAAGAAACTTGACCTATGTACATGTTTGAATTTATTAGCCTTAAGTTGTTTACAAATCCTCCTTTGATATTGACTGCAAGATCTACAGTGATGTCTACTTTTTCATATTCTTTTCAGTGTTTGCATGATACACCTTGTTTTTCATCTTTTTCCTTTACAAGCTCCTGTAAATTATGTTTTAGGTATACCTTTCATAAACATCGTATAACAAAGACTTTTACAAAAATTTTGGGCTTAAATCTACAATCTATTTTTCTCTCTCCTTCTTGTACTTGTCTTTGTTAATTTTTAGATTTTTTTTTTAAAAATTCAGGTTTGTAGAGACAAAAGTTATATAAGGCAAAACTGTACAATTTTAAATGCAGAGTTTGGTGTGTTTTGATGAATGAATACATTTATATAACTGCCATAATTAACACAGAGAACATTTCCATCATGGTTAAGAGATTCTTTGTGCCTCATTGCAGTCAATCCCTTCTCTAGCTCTTTAGACTCTGGGAACTACTTACCTGATTTTTGTCTTTATGACAGCATTTTTTCTGAATGTCATGTACATGGATTCATATAGAATGTAGCTCTTTGTTTCTGGCTTCCCTCATTTACCTTAATGCTTTTAAGATTCACCCATATTGTTACATGTATCAAGAATCAGTTCTTTTTTTTTTTTTTTTTTAAATCCCTGAGCAGTATTGTTTTGTATGGATGTATCACAATGTTTTTATCCTTTCTTCAATTGATGGACACTTGGGTTTTGTCAGTTCTGGGCTATTATGAATAAAGCTGCTATAAACATTAGCACATAGGTCATTTGTTGTCATGTTCTTTTAGTAATATTACAGAAATATCTGTAAATAGAATTTGTACATCATACAGTAAGGGTGAATTTAGTTTGGTAAGAAAATGCCAAACTGTTTTCCAAAAACAATACCATTTATAACCCGACCGGCAGTGTATGAGAATTCCAGTGATTCTGCATTCTTGGTATCCTTTGATATTGTTATTTTTTCAAAAAAATTTTTACCAATCTAGTAGGTGTGAAGTATCTGTCTCATTGTGGTTTTAATTTGCATTTCCCCAGTGACTGAGAAGCCCTTTACAGTGAAATCCCCAGAGGAGAGAGTAGCTCCTGGTCCGTGCCCCTAGTGTCTTCTGTTCTGCCAGCTACTGTGCCATGAGACATATGCCACAGGGTTCCCTTGGAGGATCAAATAGGACTTCGTATGTCTAACAACGTACTGAGAAAGGCTCCCCAAGCTGGGATAATTGGGGCATGGACCACACTGTTACACCTACATTATTTTATTTAGTTCTCTGACAAGATCAATATTTCCATTTTATAGATGAAGAAGTTGAGGCTCATCAACTTTATATAATTTGCTCAAACCCTTAGGCGCCAGAATTTAAGCTCAGGTTTTTGTGGTTCTAAAGCTCATTCTCGAAATTACTCTCAAATTTACAGCTGATAAATCTACCCTCAGGATCCTCTTCTCCAGACTGAACATCTCTTTTTAAATTCTTATTTTTCAAAACTTTCATCAAATTCAAACTTTTACTGGATCATTTTTTCTCCCCAAACTCCCTATGTCACTCCGGTTTCTATGCTACGGTGTTGAATAAATAAATCCAAATTTGCTTCTTGGGTGACAATGACTGTCACCATTCTGTCAAGCTATTCTGATTGGGCCTATTGACTCTGGGTACATGGAACATGGCACAGTTGGCGGGGGTTGGCACAGGCTGTTATGATGTGGCTTAATGCACCCTGAGGGTTCATGGATGGATAAGCTGCTCCGAAGCAAGCCAACCATACTTTACGGCCTGTCTTTTCTAAAAGAGATACTGAACATGTTTATTTCAATAATGCACATTCTGTAATAATTTAACATTTAGCACCCACGAGTTGCTGTTCGACCTTCAGCTTTGTAAACAACATGATTTGATTTAGAGGGCTGCTCTTACAGATGGTCAATCCATACTCTTGCAAATTAATAGTTGTGGTCAATATGTGGTTATGGTAACTGCCCATTACAATTTACTCCCGAGTTTTGAGTTATCTTAAAAATCTGAGGATTCATGGGGCATCTGGGTGGCTCAGTTGTTTAACTGGCGACTTAGGCTCAGGTCACGACCTCGCAGTGTGTGAATTCGAGCCTGCATCAGACTCTGTGCTGACAGCTCAGAGTCTGGAGACTGCTTCGAATTCTGTGTCTCCCTCTATCTCTTTGCCCCTCCCTGCTCAGGCTCTGTCTGCCTCTCTCTCTCAAAAATAAACATTAAATGTCTTTTTAAAAAAATATGGGGATTCTTTACTGTTCCCTTTCTATTTCATACCACAAATAATTATACTCACTGCTTTTAGCAAAAGTTAAATAGTCATATTATGTGGTACCTGTTGAGATATTTTGTTATCCTGTGATAATTTGTCCAGAATGGATCACTTCCAATGAACTTCATTTAATCATAGGGCACCTGGGTAGCTTAGTCGGTTGGGCATCTGACTTCGGCTCAGGTCATGATCTTGCACTCCCTGAGTTCAAGCCCCATGTCAGGCTCTGCCTTGACAGTTCAGAGCCTGGAGCCTGCTTCAGATTCTATGTCTCCCTCGCTCTCTGCCCCTTCCCTGCTTGCACTCTGTCTCTCTCTCAAAAATAAAAGAAAAACATTTAGAAAATTAAAAAAAGTCATACAGAGATAATATCTTGGGGGGAAGTTAGAGATAGTTTGTAACATATGCATATTTTGGCATGTATTATTGGCAACAGATGAAGTTATATTTATTGAATTTTAAACTGGAGGGCATATTATGCAAATGCTCAACTGGGTAGGACAGAGAAATTTGAACATAATTCTGATTATTTGGTTAGCTCTTCCAGGATAGAAGGCAAGGCTGGGAATATAAATAAAAGGGAATAACATTTGAAATTTTACTGTGCTATTCTTTTTTGCCTTCAAAGACCTCTGATCTAATTTGCCTGGACATCTAACTGGAGGACGGGAGTGGGTAGGTGGACAGAGATTATATTTTGTTTGGGAAGGAATACTAGGAAGAGACCAAGAAAATGTTCAGCCTTTTTCAATTCTATCATTCAATCACGTAGCAGGGTCACAGTGCTAGACTTCTGCCTTGAGAGAGACTTCCAGTTTTCCTGATCTTCCTCAGTAGACCCACAACCAAGTATGGAGGGTTCAGCTAATGGAGCTTTCCTGTGGGATAGCGGAGATGTAGCAGCCTGCCATTAAAAATTGGCTGGAGTTCCAAAGGAGATATCACTAAGGAAGGGAATAAAGGCCTTCCTCTTTTTCTATCCCAAAAAGCTTGTGAGAAGAAAAAGTATTAACTTATTGAACACCTTTTCTATGCATTAGGCTGCTGTAAGTGCTTATATGTATATAAATAGTATTAACTCATTTTATCCTCACAATGACACTATGAGGTACATTTTAGTTTCCACAGTTCTGGGAACTGGGCGCAGAGCCAGTGAAGAACTCATCTGAGATCACGTGTCTACTGAGTCACAGAGCAGCACTGGGCTGTCTTGCTCCACTAGCTTCAGAGGACTTGAGTTAGTGAGGGTAATGTGGAAGGCAAGGAGGGCAGGCACTTTTTGTCACTGCTGCTTATTTAGGACTAAGAAATCGCTTCTGAGCCTCATCGTGCAGCAATTTCAGGCATGGCCAAGGCACTGTAGCTATACAGTGTGGTCAGAAGAAGGGGCTCTTACAGTATGGCCTTCCTGAGATGCCTTCAGGGCCCTACATGAGAGGCTAAACAGAGCCAGTGGCCCATCAGGTGATTTGTATACGGAGTCCACACCAGGCTCAGGGACTGGAAGGAGGTTGTGGCTGTCACTCAGTGATCTGTGGCCAGTAGGCACAGAGGACAGACAGACAGGGTTAAGCAGGATATAGCACTAGATGCCAACAGAGCCAGGAGACTGAAACCCAAGTCCCGCTGACATAGGGTGAAACTCTTCAGCACAACAGCAGGGCAAACAGTACCCAGGAGCCAGGGGTGTTGCCATGGAGACCTGGGGAAGCAGAGTACATTGCACTAAAGGTTCTGACTCTTTATTTCTCCAGGAGGACTCAAAAGCCTTATTCCCCATTCTCACCGCCATGTACCATATGCCATGATGGGGAGAAGGGCTAGCTCAGGGACGTCCAAAGGGGAAGTTAATGCTATGGGATGAGATTAAGTTAACTTCATTAGGTTGATTTGTTAACGAGTGGGCATGGGTCTAAAATGGAGGACCACATTAAGTCGAGAACTATAAAGAACTTTCATTCTCTCTTTGCATCTGAGCTAAAGTGGGAGTCAAATTCTATAAACCTGCTACAAAATATGGCTAATCAGAAAAAAGTAAAACAAATATGTTTTATCAACCATACGTTGGGCAATGGGAAATGCATAGGTAACATCAAAAGAATTAAAAGGAGGAAGTGGAAAGACAGAAAGAGGACGATGAGATATTGATAGCTTGATTGATGGTGATGAGATAATGATAGCTTGATTGATGGCAACCAGTTATATTAGAGACTAATTTAACCAAGAAGAACTTGCAAGGCATTTAATGTCAATGCTCCCTCTTTGTAAAGAAATGTATATGGTTGTAAAAAAAAAAGACAAAAACAAAAAACAAATACCTAAATACCGTGAGTAGGATGGAAAAAATATAAATTATAGGGAGAGAATACCAATTCCAGTTTCAGTAGGTTGTTCCAAGGCCGCCCACACCTTTATTTGTCAGACTACTGTTTTTTCCTCCCCATTGCTCTTCTGGGTCTGGGCCAGAGGGGTGGTGGGCGGAAGGAGAATGGTTGCTTTGCACCATCCTCCACAGCTCTTAACCACTCGTCTCCTTTCACCCTTGGCTGTCTGCACCCACCGCTCCACTTTGTTCAGGCCCTCATTTGCTCTTACTTGGGCCACTGTGAAGGCTTCATAATTGAATTTACCTCCATCAATCTCTTTTCCTGTAATCCATCCTATATGACTTTGCCAGAAACATCTTACCAAAGCATGGGTTTTACCGTTCACCCTCCTGCACAACATCTAAAGGAATCCTTTCAAATAGCTCTCATTTGGTGACTAAACTGGGTGAACACTCTTATCAGACTGCAAAGCACTTCACAAGTCCATGACAACTCTGCTGCTGAAGGTCCCAGTATTCCTTTTCTTGGAAATGTTGCACTCACTACAGGGCTTGCTCCTTTGTTCCTCGAGGATCTGTAGTTTCAATCAGTTAGTAATTCTAGACACACAGATAACCAAACAAACAGGTGGAGGAAGGAAAAGAATTGCAGAATTAACCATGTAATCAGGTTAGATGGAAGAAAGTGGGACCTCAGAAGAAGAATAGAGACGAGGTCTCTTAGGGTTAATAGAAGAGGCCCAGTCGAGATTCTAGCTCATTTGGAAGGCCCCAGGATCTCATGAACTGAGGGTAGGCTATTCAGGCTCCACCTCTGGTAATACAAATGGGAATATTGGGTTGTGAGTACATTTTTGCAAACTCCCACCTCTCCCACCTCTGGTATCCTTGGCCACCTTTTGTTTTTTGTTTGTTTGTTTTTTTGTTCTATCAGAGGTCTATCTATCTATCTATCTATCCATCATAATCTGTCATCTCTTTGTATCAACCTATTTCTTGTGAGTTTTATTGAAGTACTATTTATATACAATAAGGTTTGTTAGTACTGGTTGTATAGTTCAATTAATATTCATAAATGAACTCAATCAGGTAATTACCAGCACAATCATGGCACAGCATTTCCATCACCTTCAAAACTGCCCTTCTGCCTCTTTGCAGATAACCCCCTTACTGATCTCTCTCTCCACAATCACTATCTGCATTCTGTCACTCTAGTTTTACTTTTCCTTGAATTTTATGTATGTAGAGTCATATTGTATACTTTCTTCTATGTGGGGCTTCTTTAACTTAGCATAATACATTTGAGACCAGAGAACCTATTTTTATATAAATCAATAGCATCTGGGAGGAGGGCTGTGAAAAAACAGGCGCTCTGGACTCAGAAGGCAATGATTTGATTCCTAGATTTGATACTTACTATCTGTGTGGCTGTGGGCAAGTTAACTAATTTATTGGAACATTGATCTTTTAACCATTATATGGGAGCAAAATGTTGACTTCATACAGTTGTTTTGAGAATTAGTGTTATAGATAGAGATATTTAATATATTAATAAGTAAAAAGCCAAGAGAATACTATGTGGCTAACACATGCCTTCAAAAATGGTAGCCAGTATTATTAACAGTAGCAGAGACTGCTTGCTGTGCCCTAAAATCTGATCTTCCTAGGGTGGTCATATGTCCCGGTCTTTATGTGCTGTCCTCACATAATTATTTTTTTTTTTTAATGTTTTATTTATTTCTAGGAGAGAGAGACAGCGTGAGCAGGGGAAGGTCAGAGAGAGAGGGAGTCACAGACTGAAACAGGCTCCAGGCTCTGAGCTGGCAGTCAGCACAGAGCCCGACGCGGGGCTCGAACCCACGAACCGCGAGATCATGACCTAAGCGAAAGTCGGAAAGTCGGACGCTTAACCGACTAAGCCACCCAGGCGCCCCTGTCCTCACATAATTATTAATGTTGCCTGCCTACAACTCAATAGAGTTTCAACTTGGAAGATAATTCATGGTCACTCTAGGTCTCTTCTTCTTCCTCAGCTATGAAATTCCCAAATTTTGATTAGCATGTGGCTAATCAAAATTAGGTTAAAGATAGTTTTTATGGCTTCCTTTGTAGCCCAGTGGTTATTTCACTAAATTTTGGCCAATGACACATAAGTGAATCTGCTGGGAAATTTTTGGAAAGTTTTTTTGTTTTTTTTTTGTTTTTGTTTTGGAAAGTCATAGTATTTTATTTATTTATTTATTTTCACTTTTGTATTTTGATGTAATTTGAAATTTCAAGAAGGTTTGTAAGAACAGTACAAAGAATTCCTGTATACTCCACCCAGGATTGTACCCAACAATGTGTTACCATTGTACCACATTCTTTCTCTCATTTAGTGTCCATTGTTTTGCTTGTAGCTACCTAAGTGTGTGTGATGTGGCATCGCATGGTGGTTTTTATTGCATTTCCCTGATGGCTAATGATGTTGCTCATGTTTTCTCTCATTTATTGATAAGAAATTGTTTGCCACAATAAAAGTTTTGGAGTCAAATATCTTCTCAGTTTTTAGTTGTATTATTTGTCTCTTGATAGTTGGATTGTAAGAATTCTTTATATATTCTGTATACTAGAGCTCTATCATATATCTGATTTGAAAGTATTTTTTCTCATTCTGTGAGTTGTGTTTTCACTTTTTTGGTACTGTATTTTGAAGAACAAAAGCTTTTTAAAAATTTTTTTAAAGAATTATTTTTTAATGTTTATTTTTGAGAGGGAGAGAGAGTCAGAGCGCTTAGTAGATGAGGAGCAGAGAGAGTCAGAGCACTTAGTGGATGAGGAGCAGAGAGAGAGGGAGACACAGAATCTGAAGCAGGCATCAGGCTCTGAGTTTTTAGCATAGAGCCTGACATGGGGCTCAGACTCACCAATTATGAGATCATGACCTGAACCAAAGTCAGATGCTTAACTGACTGAGCCACTCCGAAGCACAAAAGCTTTTACTTTTAAGGAAGTATAGATCCAATTTCTTTTTTTCTTTTTTTTTTTTAAATTTAGACATATTGACAATAACATTATATCAATTTCAGCTGTACATGATTTGATATTTGTATATATTGTGAAATAATCACCACAATATGTCTAGTTAATATACATCACCATACATAATTATAAAAAGGATTTTCTTGTTATAAAAAATTTTAAGACCTTAATGAAAAATTCTAGGTGTTCTTGTGGGTGAAGGTATATACACTTTCTCTTTCTTTTTTCTTACTCTTTACTGGAAAGGTGGGGAGGGGGAGACATGGCGGCTGGAGCTAGAGTAGCCATTTTGGACAGAAGGTGAATTTGACAATGGATACTATGCCAAGTAGGTTACAAAATAGAAGGATTTTATTGTATTTTATTTGAGAGAGAAATAAACTTCTCTTTGCTTTTAATACTATTCTAATAGCTAATACTATTCTACATTTTTTGTTATTCACAGACAAACCTATTTCTAATTAATACATTAATCCTTTCTCACATGCTACTCTCAAACTTTAAAACCCTAACTGGGCAAAGTACCTCAAAGCTAAGTGCTACTAGAAGGGAATCTCTTCTTTTGTTGTCTGTGAAGTATTGGAGAAGATAGATATTCTTTATTAGATTTCTGTTCCTCAAATAACTTATTTGCCTATTGTGGCTATTTTATTTATCTCTATAGGACTCACTTGGTTGAATTAATATTCATGTAGACTCTGAATTCACTTCTATTTTTCTTATCATTGTGTGGAGCAACACTCAGAAAAATCATCTAATGAAGAGATTAGGATTGAATAATGAGGGTCTTCCCCAAAGGAAACCCCAGAACTTCTTTGTCTTCTTTTACTTGTACATGTGCTCTCTCTTATCTTTCAGCTGACCAGACATTCAGTTTTGTGGCCAAGGTTATTGTCCCTCAAACATATTACTTGCTCTTTATGCCAGTAGTCAGAAGCTGTATTGTAAGAATCAATATGTTTATTTAGATAGCACTGGGCCTTAGACTTTTAGAGCTGGAAGGTATGTTAGCAATCATCTGATCCAAACACTTATTGCATATATGTTTTAATTGTTTTCCTTCTTTTACTCTTTATTACAAACAAAGATTCTTCCATCTTTGTGAGATCTAGTCAGTTTGGTATAAGTAACTGCAAGAAAGAAATTTTAAGCTGTCAAAGTATAATTCATAAGAAGTAAATAGTAAGCAGAAAATATAACTAAGAGTACTGTGAAAGTAAAATCTTAAATCAGATGACACTTTATCAATATGCTCATCTAAAGCTGGTGATGAGTTAAGTATGGACTGATAATTGGGGAGGTACAGTGATTGAATACTTGGTTTGTACTTAATTATAGAGGGGACATTAATCTCTATCAAAATAAGTATTTAAGCTTCATAAAAATGCAGAGAAAGAAACTCCTTCCCAGTGGCCTATGACTATTACCTTAAATATGGATGCCTATATTCTTTTTTAAAAATGTTTATTTATTTTTGAGACAGAGAGAGACAGAGCATGAGCAGGGGAGGTGCAGAGAGAGAGGGAGACACAGAATCCGAAATAGGCTCTGAGCTGTCACAACAGAGCCCAATGCGGGGCCCGAACCCATGAACCGTGAGATCATGACCTGAGCTGAAGTCGGACCCCCAAGCGACTGAGCCACCCAGGCGCCCCTGGATACCTATATTCTTCTATGCAGGCAGGTTCTCACTGTAAAAGATAAGCAGTGTTACAGAGACACATGGCTTCTTCAGCATTTAAGTGTGCACAGAGAAGTATGACTGTATTCAATTCATTCATTCATTCATTCATTCATTCAAATGATGTTCCTAAGGATATTGAACCAAAATAGGACCAATTAAAAATCCTCTCCTCTCTTTCTCAGCTGTTGGAGAGTGAGGTGGGGAATGAATTATGGCTAGAATTTTAAAGCAGTTGGAATTTCATAGTCAAAGAGCATGTTTTTGTGTAGTTTTGAGACAGCTCATTAAGTAATGGCCTTTTTATTAGTTTCAACTAGTTCTGAGAGGTTGACAAATCAGAGTAGGGGATGAAGGAAAGGAATGAACACTCTTACGCATATTACCATGAAGTTCTGAAGTACTGATTCTGTTGTTACAATATGTGTCTTTCCAAATTAGAGGGCATTTTGAAAAATATTTCTATCATTTTATTTATTTTGTTTATTTATTCTGTCTCTCAGAGTTGTTTCTTTAGAAGGTGTGTGTGTGTGTGTGTGTGTGTGTGTGTGTGTGTGTACTTGTTTATACTATGAGTTCAGAATTTCTTGATGGGGAATCAAGAGAATAAGCAACCCCATGTCTTGTGCCACTGGAATATCTGGGAGGAGAATAGATTTAGAAGGTCCATGCCCAGCCTGGACCACCATTTTACAGGAGTTTGAATGTCAGTGGGAAAAATATTCCATCCTGCTGACTCATCCTGCTCCCTTTCTCTAGTTAATTTAGACCTGTGTTTCTTAAACCCAAACATGCATCAGAATCTCCTGGAAATCTTGTTACGACACCAGTTGCTGGGTTCCACTCTGGGTAGGCTCCTAGGTAATGCCGATGTTTCTTGTTTGGGGAATCACATTCTGAGAAACACTGATGTAGACTAATTTAGATACGATGAAATGACTTTTTTTGAAGAGAGAAGCCTAGATCTTAGGGGAAAAAAATCTCCCTTGGTATGGAGGATGGAACTGCTAGAAGATCATTGGTGTTTTATAGATAAGACATCATTTAAGCAATGGTTTAATTCTACAGGTGAGGTTTTGGAGGGATGGCATGACTTGTGGGTCACTCAGAGTATACCTACAAAAGCAGCTATTCTTTTTTGAAGGGCAGATCTTGAGAAGAATGTTTTTATATGATTCTAGATTTTTCTACTTGAACATAACGACAGAGGTCATGCAGTGTGGATATGTTGCTCTTCTGCTGGAGACCCGAGCACTGATTTGACCAGTACCGTCAGATATATCCTGGTAAGATTTTTTTTAATAGAGACCCCCCAGATTAGTGCCAGTTACCTAACCTACTATGTTTGGAATGGGGCCACGAGGATATTTGTATGTATTTTAAAGGATGCCCAAATGATTTTGTTGGATAGATCTATAAAGTACTGAATTAGTGTAACCACCCAGTATATGCAGGCTCATTCAAATATCTGCATGGGGAGGAAATGCATTCTTTCTAGGATCACCAATTAATTGGAATAACCATAATGCTCAAAAACTCATAAGTTGTATTGAACCAGATTGAAACCTTTTTAAAAATTGACACTTTATAACCAAGTTTTGGTTCTAGTTCTGCTTTTTATATAGCAACTGTAAAACAAATCTGAAAATTCTTCGTCACGACAATTTTTTGCAGTTTTTACTGCATTTTTTTTTTCCTAAAGGTTACCTATCCATGATTTGGTCAACTGTTCACTTAAAACACGATTTGCAGACCTTCTATATCCATATCATACTCCAATTTGTCAAAGTTAAATTATAATTTCTGGAATTCAGAATTAAAGATCATGGTTTATTCCAATTTAGAAATCTGGCCATTGAACATTTCTTAGTGGAACCTGAGAGCATATTGGCTTTTTTTTTTTCTTTAAGAACATATCACATTGTTGGATCATATAAAACTTTTAAAAAAAAATTTTTAGATTTAATTTATTTCTGAGAGAGACAACATGAGCAGGGGAGGGTCAGAGAGAGAGGGAGACACAGAATCTGAAGCAGTCTCCAGGCTCTGAGCTAGCTGTCAGCACAACCTGACATGGAGCTTGAACCCACCAACCTTGACATCAAGACCGGAGCTGAAGTTGATGTTTAACTGACTGAGCCACCCAGGTGCCCCTAAAAAGATTTTTTAATGTTTATTTATTTTTGAGAGAGAGAGAGAGAGAGAAGCAGAGGGGCAGACAGAGAGGGAGACACAGATTCCAAACCAGACTCCAGGCTCTGAACCGTCAGTACAGAGTCTGACATGGTTTGAACTCATGAACCATGAGCTTGTGACCTGAGCCCAAGTTGGAGGCCTAACTTACTGAGCCACCCAGGCACTCCATAAAACTTTTAATTAGCTAATTTCCCCAAACCGTGTGTGTGTATGTGTGTGTGTGTGTGTGTGTATACATGTATACAGTTTTAAAACTGGAACACAAGGAAGTTGGTAACTCCATGATAGGAGTCGTAGCTTCATATAGCACATGGGGCTCGCAGGTGAAAGATAAATGTGTGAATTAGGCCAGTTGTAAACAATTGGTTTACACTGCAAGCTAGAGAGCTCATATTGTACCTGAGGGCTTTAAAATTCAAAAAAATGTAGGGACGCCTGGGTGGTTCAGCCTGTTAAGCATCTGTCTTTGGTGCAGGTCATGATCTTATGGGTTCGTGGGTTCCAGCTCTGCATCCGTTCTCTCTCTCAAAAATAAATAACCGTTACATAAATAAATAAATAGATACAATTTTTAAAGAATTAGAAACATCAACCTACCAAAACTGAACACGAACTATTCAAAATCAGAACCTTACCAGTGGGCCAAATGTAGTCAAAATGAAGTGATTTCAACTTCCATTTTTGGGCTAAATTGTTGAGAGTCTTGGAATATGTTTGCATAGATTCTTATGTTGTTCGTATTTTTACAAGAGATCTTTAGGAATAAGATAGTGCCGTTTTACCATATGTCCTTTCAGATCTCCAATTTTTGAAGACATGTTAATGATTTGAGTTTGTTGTCTATAACCAGAATACGTCATACAAGCATGTCATTCTGACACTCATCTCCCCCTCAGTTACACAAATAAGGTTGCTGTATAAAACTAAGAGTAAAAAAGACAGTTTCCACTGTAAAGGATTTCTTTTATAAGTAGGCATCAACCTAGAGTCTGATTGAAAATGTTAGAGAGAACGAACAAAGTTGATGGAGGGAGGTGAGTAAGAAAAGGGTTAGGTGTGTGATTGGTATTAAGAAGGGCACTTGTGATGAGCACTGGGCGCTGGATGTAAGAGGTGAGTCACAGAATCCTCCTTCTGAAAAAAAATAAACATTGTAAATGTGAATAAAGAAAGGAAATGTTTACATGTTTCCAGCACTTGTTGGCTTATACTTATTTTTATATGCATTCCTCTCTTATTTCTCAACCCATAAATTGAAATTTCCCTTAGGCAAGTGACCTTTTTTATTCCTTTGTAGTTTTCCCATACTATATCACAAGCTGTTACATTACAGTGGGCAGTCGATGTTCTTTGCTTACTGAGTTCTAAATAGATTTGTGAAATCTATGATAATGGGCTTTATAGCCCCATCTTTCCATTAGAATAAAAGTATTCCAACCCTAGAACTTTGCTTCAGCTGTACATCTGCTTTGATCTGCCCCTTCCTGTACAGTTTGTGCATGTCATACTTGGGACGGATTACAGAAAGTTCAAAGACTTCTTTCAGGCTGTTTGTTTAAGTGTTCCTAACTGCACCACTCTTTTTTTAAAAATTATTTTAATGTTTATTTATTTTTGAGAAAGAGAGAGAGGCAGGGCGTGAGCAGGGGAGGGGCAGAATGCGAGGGAGACACAGAATGTGAAGCAGGCTCCAGGCTCTAAGCAGAGAGTATAGAGCCCAATGTGGGGCTTGAACTCATGACCATGAATGAGATCATGATGCGAGCCAAAGTCAGACGCTTAACTGACTGAGCCATCCAGGTGCCCCTTGTCCTCTTGTTTAACGCCACTGTCTCTCACCTAACTGGCTGCTATTTCCAGTGTCAAATTTAGCCTTAAAAATATTTCTGAGTAGACAGAAAAACAAATCAGAGACTCTTACCAAAAGAGAACAAACTGGGGGTTGCTGGAGAGTGGTGGGCAGGAGATGGGATAGTTGGGTGATGGTTGGTAAGGAGGGCATTTGTTGTGATGAGCACGGGGTGTTGTATACAAATGATGAATAATTGAATTCTACTCCTGAAACCAATATTGCATTGTATGTTAACTAATAAAATTTAAATTAAAAAATTAAAATAGAAATAAACAAATGAATGAATGAAAAAAAAATTTTCTGAGTAATTTGTTATTAAGGCCCTCACCATTATTAACTTTTACACCATTTCGATCTTAACTTTTAGCTTTAGGGTCTAAAGGTAAGTTTTGAGCTTTTTAAACTATTAAATCCTTCTACTAGAAAGGAAACCTTGTTGGACTAGTTGTTATGGTAACTGTGGCTTTCTAAGCTGTTTTTTCTTTTAAAAGCCATTGTCTGTGGCCAAAGAAGCCAAGGGGAGAAATAAGATAGGAGTGTTACCGGCCAGAGGAGGCACACAGCGTATGTTAGCGGAGCGGTTGATGCACTTTCTCGTGTTGGCGGCGGCAGTAATTACAGCAAGACTGCCTGTGATTTAGGTCAAAGCTCTAATTCAAACCTTTCTCCGCCTGAGCTGTGGGTAACTGCAGGAGTTTATTTATTTATGTTAGTATCTGCTGCAGGGGATTTGGGACTACATGGAGCTTGAGGAAATCTGGTTTTAAAACCTCAAAAAGCAAGGTGAAAGCAACTTGATGATTTTGCGTATGAGAAGCCAGAAGAATAGCTTCATGCTGGGCCTTTTTATTCCACTAATCAGTATAGTAACGGGAGCATGATAAGTAGCTTTCAAAACTCCCCTCCCTAAACTCTCTTTGGATGCTTAAAAAAAAAAAAAAAAAAAAAAAAAAAAAGCATGGGGCGCCTGGCTGGCTTAGTCGGTTAAGCGTCTGACTTTAGCTTAGGTCATGATCTCGCGGTTCTTGGGTTCCAGCCCCGCGTTGGGCTCTGTGCTGACTGTCAGCTCAGAGCCTGGAGCCTGTTTCAGAGTCTGTGACTCCCTCTCTCTCTGACCCTCCCCTGCTCATGCTGTCTGTCTCTCTCTCTCTCTCTCTCTCTCCTAGAAATAAATAAAACATTAAAAAAAAAATTAAAAAAAAAAGGCAGAATTGCTTCCATTACTTTTTTTGTTGCTGTTGCAGTCAAGAACAAATTGTAATAATTTGGATCTTTGGGGGAGCATCGTTAGTCCTGGAATATCAAATCATGAAGTGAAAACTAAAGAGAAGCTTGTGGGTGGTTGCCTACAAAACATCTACAGTTTATTTTTATTAAGATTGAAAAAGGAGACCAGAATATTGATTTTTCTTCATATCATTTCATGTAAGTGAGCATCTGTGATTAATATCTCTTGAGAAAGCTGTAATGATTTCTAATGTAAGTGAATGTCAAGAACCCCAAAAGGGTGGGAATTTAACTAGCAGCTTTAACATACAAGCTCTTTGATTTGGCCAGGTTTTCCAAGCTGCCTCTGTATGATGGGGGGCGGGTCTGAGTTGGAGGCAGGAGTGAGAAGGGGAAGTGACTGCTTGTAATGCAGTTCCAATTTTATCACTGCCCATCTATGCTCTTAGGCAAATCACATAGCTCTATGTGTTTCATGGTTTGGAATGATAAGATATGAGTGTAGAATTAGGTTATACCTAAACTAAGTTTCTTTATAGAGATAGTGTTATCAAATGCACATGCCTTACTGAAATTAAAAGCTTAGTGTTATGAGAGGCATTAAAGAGCATTTCAGAAAACTCAGAAGGATCACTTGCTCTTCACACTAACAAAGAGACACTCCTCTCACTTGACAGGAAAACAAAGACCAAACTAGTTTTGGTATGAGAGAGATAGCTAGTTATGATCTGAGGGTTGACTGGAAAATATGGTTTATTCCACCAATAGTTTTCCAGCGACTAATAGCCATTGTAAAAGAGGTATGCTTTAAGTATCAAATTCATCAATTAAAAAGAAAGCTGTGACTTCTCAGCCAGAGTTCGCAATTTTTTGGAATTGTGGATGGAAGGATCAGACTGTAGAGATATCATAAACTGGAGAGTCTATAGTATGTTTACTCAACTACAGTTGTTTGTTAACTGATTTCTTACTGAGACTAAATCAACCTATCCACGGATTCATTCAGCAGCAAACATTGTGGGCATGTACCAGGAGCCAGGCACTTATGTGCCTCTGATTTTTAAGCCAAAGCGCACATCTCTACTTCCTATCTTCTTGCAACTGGTTACACATTTTCACTGGGGAATGTGTTTGTTTTTTTCCCCAAGGCTCCACTTTAATTATAAAATGTTGAATCTCTTTTTCTCCTGAGCGGTGGGTTCTTTATCGGCACCTTGGATGCATCATTCTCTAGTTCAGTTTAGTTACTGGCACTCACTCCAGTCCCACACGCAAATCTTGATTCAAACTTCTGTCCTTCTGCTTCTTACAGGCTTCCTTTACTGTGCTGGAGTGGGAAGAAGGGCCAGCATCTCATTAGTTAACTTTCCCCATTTTGTGGATCTCTCCTAATTGGTTGTCATTGCTTCTGTGATTAATATTACCCAACATTAGCTCTGGTGGTGGAGTAAAGGTTCAAAGCCTGCCTCAGTCATGGGGCACAGATCCTATAAGCGTTTCCTTGTGTACGATTCTTGGCTCAAGGAATCCAGGTCGGGCCAACGTCTTCCGCCCTCTCTCCATAAATGGTCTGCCTCGAAGCTTCCTGCTGCTGAGATCACCACAGCTGGGCCTCCTTGGATGAAGCCCCAAAAGACTTTTAAAAGCCAGCTACCCTTTCCAGAACTCAAGGGGAGGTGCAGGCTGCTCAGGGGCTGCCTCTCTTTCTGACTCTTTGTCCCTTTGTTTGGGTAGATTGGGGGTAGACAAGTGAGTCATAGTGCCTGAGCAGACAGCCAACGGAGGAATGAGGTGATAATTTTACTCTGATGGAATAACTCAGAGTCTTTAGTTTCAGCCTTAGAGAGGAGAAGGAAACCCCTGGGGAAGAAAGGGATTTTTCCCCCCTCACCTGGCAACAGAACCTGGAGGCCTCTGAGGACACCAAGAGTTCCTCCTTTTTCCTGGCCCTCTAATTTTATTGACTTAGGAGTGGAGGGTTGAAGTGCCAGGTGATTATACTTGGTTGTACTATCTCTTAGAAAATCCTGAGGGGAGTTCTCTGGCCTCATTTTTGGTGGTTCTCTTTAGAAAATGTAGTGTACAGTACCCTGTTTTCAGTTCTAGATCTTAGTTATAGTTCAAGGACAGAATGGAAATATCCTGTCATGATCCCACTACATCTCTTGTATTAAAACCAGCTGTCTACCTAAGGAGTGAGTTTCTTCCCATTTTTGCTGTTAATCCAGAGAGAAACTCAGATGATAGTTTTAGCTCTCATAGTACTTAGTGGTGAAATTCCTTGAGCAGGTCAAGTTAACGGGAAGTCTCAAAATTCTTTCAAAGCTTAAGCCCAATTGGTTCATCCTTTGCAAATTGACTTGTGACTTTGACAGATTATCTCTTGGTAGAATCCAGGGAAGAAGTGAGTGGGAACAACTCTTTTTTTCCATGTAGTCTCATAATTCTTCAGCATTTTGGAGCATGTGACTTTCTGCTTCTAAACTTAAAGTTTATAACCTTAGAGTTATTTTGCATCTTTGATCTCTCTGAGACTTCAAAGTTTCCCACAGCACATGTCATGGAGAGAGAAAGAATACGTGGTCAGTTTGTTAGAGGATGTTTCTAAGTGAATATTATCTATAAATTTATGTAATTAGTGAATGTTTGGAAGAAAACATACTCTTGTTTCAAATCACTCCCTCCAATAACCCATATCTCTTTCCCTCTCTTATTTTTTTTCATAGGAATTATAGTCATCTAGCATACTGTATGTTTTGTTTATTTACCTTATTATTTTCTGTCTTCCCCCACTAGAATGTACATTTCATGAAGCCAAAGAATTTTTGTTTGTCCGCTGTGGTGCCCTACCCCTACAGTAGTGTCTGGCACTTAGAAGGGATTAAGAATTTGTGAATGAAGAAATGAATGAATACCACATCTTTTATAGCCCACATTTCCAAGTATCCACAACACACACATATATTCTTACTGACGAATATAAGAAGTACATCAGAGCATTTTAGCCAAGTTATCACAATCTGTGTCAGATTACTTTTAACATAGACTATTTTGGTATCAGAAAAAATGTTTTAATGTAAGGATTTATCATTATTTTCACATGATTTTAATCTAGGTCTTCAACTTCTCCCTGACTTTTATGGAAGCTAAAGCAAGAATTAGAGTATTTTGATTTTTAGTTTTTAACGATGTCAGTAGTAGAAAAAGAAAGTATGAAACGATCTTATTTTTTTTAAATGTTTACTTATTTCTGAGAGTGAGTGAGAGCAGGGAAGGGGCAGAGATAGGGAGAGAGAGAGAATCCCAAGCAGGCTTCACACTGTCAGTGCAAACCCATTGAAGGGCTTGATCCCATGACCATGAGATCATGACCTGAGCCAAAACCAAGAGTCAGCTGCTCAACCAACTGAGCCACACAGGCACTCTGAAACTTTTTTGTTTTTTTAAACTATATTCTTGGCATTTCCAGAAGCAGGACAGAGACCCAACATACAGGGTTGGGGATGTGGTTTTCACTCCTTAATTTTCTGTCATTCAGAAATCTGAGCTAAGAGACATGGTAGAGACTCAAAGTTAGTGGGGTTGCTGACTTTGAAAGGCCAGCGTGGCTGTGATGAAGGGTGTGCAGCCATGAGGAAGCGTGCACGCTGAAATGATCCAGGAGTCAACTAAGAGGAAACTAACTACTAGAGAGACACCATGACCAAAATGCAACCTGAAAGTATCTCCCCAGTACTATATTAGGATGAGAGTCAGTACATCAGGCCCAACAACACCTTCATTTCAAGATGCAACAGTAAAATGATTGGTCATGTCTAGTGATCTTTAATGGGCAGCATTCTTATTTGGTTCAGTAATTGTTTGATCATTCCTGAATTTGAATAGATGTTGATATAGGGAATTTTCAACATTGAATGTTTTGAGGCCTGATCCTGGACTCCCAGGGAAGCTATACTTTTATCAGAGTCAGAATGACATCACCAAACCTCAGATTATGGACTCTATTTCTGCCTGAACACACAATGTGCAACTGCTTCATTACCAAATAACCTAAAAGAAACATTTCAAACTAAAGATAAGAGTAAAAATTTCCTCTACGTTCTGATCCCATACCTCTGAGGTCTCAACCTTGCACGTACTAACAGTGTAAGATAGAGTTTATAATTTTCCAAAACGTCCTTCATCATGATTTGTAGCCCTTGATGTAACAAAAAACCTCCTATCAAACAATCCTTCTCATGAACATGATCTTCTTTGTGCAGATTGTGTGTCCAGGCAGCTCTCCTCAGCTGGATTCAAATAAAACTCTCTTACTTTTTTTTTTTTAAGAAATTCTAAAAGATTTGTTCATTTTGCATTGACAACAATTGACAACACTGAAAATGCTGGTGGCTATTTCTTTCCTGGATGGTGTTGGCATTTTTGCTCTTGAGAATAGTTCTTGAGTCCTGAAATATGACAGGCTCAGCTAGGAAAGGGAGAGAGCTGAAGCAATGTGGATTTCCACACTCACAATATACAATTAACAAAATTCAGATCTGACTACCCATGGTTATGTTGTCATTAGCTTCTTGATTGTTTATGAAAATGAAATTTTGTCAGAGCTACAGATTACGCAGTCAAGAAATGAGAGCTGGGGGATGTTCAAATGTTCTAGTGACCCAGGCACAAAGAGGAAGCAGTTAGTTGGGTAGAGACTCGGCCTCACTTGTTAAAAGAATAATGCACTTTGCTTTATTTTGCAGCTATTGTGAAAGCACTTCTGAATAAGAAAATTATACATCAGGATACCATTATGTGATTGGGAACATATACAATTTACCTAAATAACACTTCTTTCTCAGATTCTGTCCCTTTCTTCTTGCTTACTTCTAGTTTGTTCTGTTTGTGGCTTTCATTTATTGTCAGACTCTGCTGCCTGGTGTTTACTTGTGTTTGAGAGGCAGAGTTGAAAAAGCCCTTAATCATGTTCCATTCCCTGTATCAGTGGTAAAATAATAACGCCATGAAGGCCTCCACTGAGCCTCCTTCCTTCATCCTCTCTTCAGCTTGCCTAACCCCTTTTGTTCAAGAAAACAATTGTGCTTATTTTATTTCTTAGACCTTTTTCTCTCTTTATTATTATTATTATTTTTCAATTATTTTTATTGTCGTAAGCACACTTAATTGGCTCAAGTCATAAAGAAAGCCACCTAGGGTTTGGCCTCCAGCTGATAAAAGTCTTGTGAACTAGAAGAGAGTTTCTGCTACTTGTTTTTATATCTGATTAGTTGCAGAGTTAAGCTTACTAAGAAAAAAATCTAAGGGTTTTATACTTCCATCCTCTTTTAAGCATAGTATAATTTAATATAATAAATAGTTAGACAACTTTCATTTCTGTGGTTGGCAGTGTAGAGCAGCACACTGGATGTGGGTGTTGGAGGGCAGCCGATCCGAGTTTCAATTCTGAGCTCTCTTCTCAGTAGCTCTCTAGGATATGTCATTGTTCCAAGCTTCAGGGTCCTTATCTGAAAAATGGCCCTTTGGGGTGTTTGGGAGTGTGGACTCTGATCTTGGATTGCCTGCATTCACAACCCAGGTTTGTCATTAACTGAGCCATGTTGGGTGAATTATTTTGTTGTCTTGTGACTCAGTTTCATCAGCCATAAATGGGACAGTAAAAGAACTACTGCACAGAGGGATGCCTGGGTGGCTCAGTCAGTGAAGCATCCAACTTCAGGTGAGGTCAGGACCTTATGGTTCATGAGTTTGAACCCCATATCAGGCTCTCTGCTGTCCATGCAGAGCCCACTGCAGATCTCTGTCCCCTTTTCTCTCTGTCCCTCCCGCTCATGTGCATGTTCTCTGTCTCTGTCTCTCTCAAAAGATAAATAAACTTAAAAAAAAGAACTCCTTCACAGAGTTGTGGAAACCAAGTGACTGACTCTTAAAAGACTTAAAGATAATAAAACACTTAATATAGCAATCTGGCACACAGTAAACTGTCAGTAAGTGTTAGCTATTATTACACATAGGACTGATGCAATGATTATGTGAGATACTTTACATGAAAATCCGGAAGGTATTCAACAACCATCAGTTCCTTTTCTTCATTTCTTTCATATTTACCAAATTATTTTCTGCATTTCATTCTTTCATTTATTTGCTTGTTTAAATCCAGATCCTTGCTAATCTGGCTTCTATATCATAAACTATTGGCCTCTGCATTGCAGCCTATATCTTACTTGTAATGGTTGTTAACAGCATCATAACATTCTTTTAATGATATTCCAGGGTTGGGTGGTTGGCTTTTGGGATAAAGCATAATCTTCCTTCAATGCCTACTAAATGGCACATGCTGTACCAAACTCACAATTGTCTAAAACATCTGTGCTTCTGGAAGCTTGGTTACCTGACTGAACAACATTGACTTACTATTTGATGGGCAGCAAAACTCAGAAAGAGAAAGAAGCTAAAGAATGAATTAATTTGAAGACAAACAGGCAAGGGGAAATGTTAGCTTAGGGGGGGTGGCTTAGCTTAGGGTTAGCTTAGGGACAGCAAATGTGTGCCTGGCTGGACTCAGACACAGCTCTATTCTCCATGAGTCTGCAGCCATCATGGGCATCCAAGTTGTTAGCTGTCTGTCAGAGATAAAATAGTGTGGTCAGTTTTCCTCGTCTGGATTGGATGAATATCACCTTTTGGAACAATAATTAGTTCTTTATGCATCTCTAGTCCTTTGTGAACATGGTGAACATGGAAACAACCTTTTTTTTTTTTTTTAAATTCTCAAATCACAGAGATGGTCCTTTTGAACTAGAAGCTTATTTTCCCTTGGAAAAACTTAAAAGTTTTATGCATGGGCAAAGGAATGATTTAGGCGAACAACATGCAAATGTCAGTCAATGAATTCATTGTATTTGTATGTTCCTCTGACATAAAAACCCTTCAAACTATCTTATTTTTGTGAGAAATGAAGAATCTTTCCTTTTATGCTAACACTAGATTTTAATTACTTATTTTGCGTCCATCTGTACTTCTTCATCCCATAGAGTTTTAATGGGAGTCATATATAGAGGGGCAAATAAAACACTGGTACAAATCAGTTAGAAAAAATTATTTTATCACTGTTTTCAGATAATGTTGTGCCTTAGAAACTTGGATCAGATAGTCCTAGTAGCTCACAAGAAAGAGTTAACTTCTGCTTTATAATGCATCTCTCTATTTTTACCAGACCACCAAAAGTTTTTTGTCCCACCAAAAGTCACTTACAGTGACTGAACCCTATTTAAAAATTTTTTATTTTATTTTTGGCCTTTTACCTAAGAAATATTTCTAGGCTTACTGTCACTGCTGTGTCAGTGTTTCATAGGCCACCAGAAAGCAAAAGGGCAGATGGCTCTTACCACCAAATATGCACAGACCATCCATAGCTCTAGGGGGTCCCTTTACTTGGATGACTTTGTCATTTGCTTTCATTTTCAACAATAATTTAGGAGATGCTGGCCAGAGGATGAATACAATTGTAATGGGAGGCCCCGATGCCAATGCAAGAACAGACGGGTAGGATCTTAAGTGTGAGGTATGCCATAGAAGAGATATATGGTGCAAGATTCAAAGAGTTGAGCAACAAACGTTCTGTCTGTGTTCCTCAACAAAGGGGCCACCAACCCTCACTTTCTAGCAGCCACTACACATGATCTCGTGTTCATGTTGCTTATCTACAATTCATTCCTCTTTGCCTAATGTCCAACTTCTGCCCATCTTTCAAGACTCAGCTCACAGCATTTCCTTTAAGAAGCCATTCATGGACTTCCCATCATATCCCAAGGGAAGGAAATTCTACAGTTTTGGCATCTTGCACATAATGTCACCGTCTTGTGGTAGACAAAGATCTGTCTCCATCACTAGGATTCAAAGTCATCTTTGTAACCCTAGGACTAACTGATGTTTAGTACACAGTCCTTCCTTAATGAAGTTTGTGAGTGGAGATTATATACTTCATTGTCAACTCTACATAAAAATGCAGGAGCTTTTCTAGAGACATGAGTGAGGTAGGGTGGAGGTTGTGGATTGTGTAAACAACTATTATGTACTGTAATTACTAATAAACTTGCCTTGAAAACAAATTTTGCTCCATTCCAGTAATGCATTCTTGGTAATTTGTCCTTCTTTTCCTAGCACAGCACTCCTGGCAACAACAATGCAGATACTGTGGCTTTAGGAGGTGTGGTTGGTAATGGATGGACTTGGATTTGGAGCTGTCTCAAAGATTTACTTTGGATCCTCTGTGATGTTTCAAGCCCTTCGTTTTGGCAAGCCTGTCATTTGCCAGTTGTCAAATAGGTTGAGTCATTAGTCTGGCCTTGTCATCTGGGAGCCTCCAAATGATTGATATGGTTCTGCTACACTTCCCAACAGGATAATTAAGTGTCCACTCAGCTCTATCTACCTGGTTCTATGAAAAGTTAAATGAAATAAAAAATTATGTTATTCTTTTTCTTTCTCTACCCCTGAAAGCAGCAAGCTGGAAAAATGCATTTGAACAAGTTGTTTATTCTCATATTTAGTCCCTGAAGGACACATTTCCTATTGGAAAAACCAAGCCTTGCAGTTCTTTTTAGGCTAACAAAATACTTCTCTTCATTTGTCTACTTTGCATAGTGATTTTGTGTACATTTTCCTTTCTTCTTCACAACAACTCTGTGTAGTAGAAAGAACAAACTTTATTATCTTCATGTTGTCGATAAATATCTTGAAACTCAGAAGTCATTTTAACATCACATTCAGTTCCTCTGACTATTTCTGTATTAACCTCCTGCCATACTGTGCTATCAAACATCTTCTTGTACAAAAGGGGTGTCTGAATATTGCATATCTGTGTTATTATTCCATTCAAGATTTATGTCTTTCTGTCTTTCTGTTTTAAAAATTGTATGTATCTATTTTGCGGGAGACAGAGAGCGTGAGTGGGGGAGGGGCAGAGAAAGAGAGAGAGAGAGAGAGAGAGAGAGAGAGAGAATCCCAAGTAAGCCCTACATCTTTAGCACAGAGTCCTGATGTGGGGCTCGAACACAGGAACTGCAAGATCATGACCTGATATGATATGACAAGAGTTGGATGCTTAACTGACTCAGCCACCAGAGCTCACCCCCCTCCACCAGGATCTCTTTCTAAAGTGTATAGGTTTTGACAACTTTGTCAAGATACTGGGATTGCTTAGGTGAACCTATGAGGGAGAGGAGAGCAAGCAAGATGGGGCCATCTCATCCCAGAGTAGAGAACTTGTCCCGAAGGTGCTACAAGCAACAGTCCAAATGACAGTCTCAGATGGAAAGTGATAACTCAATCCCAGAACTGATGTGAAATCTGTGAGACATTCCCTTCTTGCCTACACAGATGATTCCCTTGAAAGGCCAGGTGCTTATTGTCTCCAGTATAATGTGACTTTTGGATACTCTCCAATCAGCAAAGTAGAAACTCCTATTTGGCAAGGTGAACCCGGCCATGGTTTCCTAGTGTGCTGAATCAATAGGAAATGACTTTGGAAAAATACAGCAATGACAGCAACAAATGGTTTTGAACATTTTCAGCCAAACACTGTATAAAGTGAACTGCCAAGAGTTTCCCTTGTGATATCCCTTTTCGGATGATAACATATGACTTCAAACTTTTGCTCCTTACATACTATGTGACCTTCATTCTTCAGACATGATTAAGCCCAAATTCTTTCTACAGCTGAACATTCATCCCTCTAAGGACCTTAAGTTTTCTTCATTATTGCCCAGTGAGGTCCCATCTCCTGAAGATATGATTTTGATTTTGTGACAATTTTATAATGGAAAACATTTCAAATATGAAAATACAGACCATTCTTAGCAATATGTGGAGATTGGCTTCTCAAGTACATGCAAACTGTCATGTCTAAAGACAAGCTTCTTGTTGCTTTGATACTTCTGGACAATTCTGGATTTCTAAGGCACAGGAAAACTTCTGATGGACTTTGCTCCATTTTGGGTTATAAAGGTTGACATGTCAGGCAAAACTAAGCTGAATACCACAAGATCTAGACATTCTCACCTCTTCTCTCTTTTTCATATATGAATATGAGTATTTTTAAACTTCATCTAGACTCTATTAGAAACAAGTAATACTGAAGTGTCTTGCCAATCAAGATCTCATACTTCCTTAATGCTGATGATGATGAAGATGGAAAATATTTATTGAGCACTTACTATCTGGCAGGGAGAAAAGGCAATCTGTTACACAAATGTACTGCATACGTTATTTCATTTGCTATTCTCAACAATCTGGGGGTAACAATTACTCCCAATTTAAAAGTGAAAAACTTGAGTTTTAGGAAGAGTAACTTGCCTAGTGGTATTCTGCTATTTAGTAGTAGAGCTAGGATTGAACCCTGGTCCATTATGCTCATAGTCTCAGTCTATATGCAATATTATACAGGAAGTGTTTTTTGTTATTGTTGTTTTTCTTTTTTCCTGAAGGATGTTACCAGTAAAACAATTTTCCACAAAAAGTAGAGTTATCCATGTATTAGGCATTTTTATCCAAACTCATGTGCAAAATAGGACTTCAAGAGTTGGGGTTATGGTCCATTTCTACACCAGCTCCAGAGAAGTCCTCCAATTCTCAAGTATAATGCAGGCTGACCATTGTATTTCTTAAAATAAAAGTTTTTAATCTTTAGTTATTTTTGAGAGCGATGGTGGAGGACAGAGAGGGGGACACAGAACTTGAAGCAGGCTCCAGGCTCTGAGCTGTCAGCGCACAGCCCAACTTAGGGCTGGAACCCACAAACCATGAGTTTATGACCTGAACTGAAGTCGGACACTTAACCAACTGAGCCACCTGCGCACCTCCGTACTTCTTATTTTATTCCAGGGTTATCTATCTCGGCGGATTGAGGTGGTCATAATTGCCTATCACTGTTAATATGTTTCATTTGTCTATTGTGATTTGAAAACAAAGTCCAGAAAGCTCCATGATTAATTCTTGATGCCTGAAAGAATCAAAATAAAAATAACATCGCACGGTGAGAGCCTAGTGCACCAGACACTGCACTAACTGCTTTATAGGCCCTTTCATTTTAATCCTCACTAAGATTATATAGAGCATTTGATATTATTTTAACTTTACCTGTTGAGAAACTGAGAGTCAGAGAAGTTGAATACCTTGGACAAGACCTTTTAGCAAGTTGTGGAGGTCGACTTGAAACTTGCTCAACACAACTCATTTGACAAACTCCACAAATGTTTATTAGACATCAGTTCTGTGCTAGGCACAGAGCTGTGAGCAGTGATTTAGCAGGATCACAAGAGCAACATGGCCTTGTGATCTAATGAGCCAAGACAGTTGGACTTCATTGTGTGCTGCATGCCTATCACAACACTGTATATGTTCGTAATTGTATTTCTTTCCTTTGAGTATATCATTTATAATCCATGTAATGGAAAAAGCACACTTATTCAGTAGTACTTTGATCATATTACTGCACTGAGCTCAACATGGTATTCTTGATATCATTACAGATGATAGATAGTAAGTTTCCGATAGAACATAACTTACTGTGGACAAGACAAGATAGGGGTGGATTGTTTTTCCTTAAAACAAAAACAACAACAACATCAACAGCAAAATAAGAAAGCAAACATAACAACAACAAAACAGAACAAATGCCAGAGTAAATGTAAGCAAATTCTCTTTAAAAATGTTTTCAGGGGCTCCTGGGTGGCTCTGTCGGTTAAGTGTCCGACTTAGGCTCAGGTCATGATCTCACAGTTCGTGGGTTTGAGCCCTGTATTGGGCTCTGTGCTGACAGCTCAGATCCTGGAGCCTGCTTCAGATTCTGTGTCTCCCTCTCTCTCTGACCCTCCCCTGCTTACGCTGTATCTCTCTCTCTCTCTCTCTCAGAAATACATAAAACATTAAAAATGTTTTCAACTGCAACTTCCAGCATACAATATTTTTTGAAGGGCATGATAGTTTATTTAAAAAAAATTGTTGATTGAAACCAGAGAATATATACTGTTATGAAATTAAAAAGCATAAACCTGCCAAATGATCTTCCTTGAGGAAAATTTAAAGCAGGTCCAAGTATTTATAGTAGTCCCTATAATTTAGGACTTAAGTGAACACTGCTTATAAAGAAATACATTTAAGTTCAACTTTGTTCCTTTTTTAATGATATTACTATCAAAATAACTACCATTTACTATACTGTATGTTCGCTACCATGCTAAATGCTTTCCCTATATTACCTTCTAATGCTCACCTATACATCAACTCTGTGTGTCATCTTATAGGAGAGGAGACTATCTTGGTCAAGGTCACACAATCTTTAAGTGGCAGAGGGGACAAAGACAGATTTGCCAACCCTTCTTCTCCTATTAACGTTTAATGTTCCAGTTATTTATTGAGCACTTGCTATGTGTAAGACTGAGCAAAGGGGCTTGACCTTCGAGCTTTTAGAGCATGCAGGTCATCTGGGGGAAACCGTGTGAATAGATGTTAAGGAGTACCCTATGGAGGTGTTTAGTTGAGACCAAAAGGACAAGTACAAGTTAGGCAGAGATGGAAAGGTTGGGAAGTGGAGAGGGCAATTGCAAGCAGACGTAAGAACAAGCATGGACACCCACATACAAGACAGCCTGTGTCATAAGAAGTGCAGGTGGCTCTGTGGGCCTGGGGTGCTGAGGGTCAAGAGGGACTGTAGATTCTCTTCTAGGGCCCAGAACTGTCTTGATGTCAGGGAGGGTTTCTCTGGCTGTAAAGCGGTCATTGTGGCTGTAATTGATGAGTTCCTTTGAGTCATTGGATCTCCTCACCCTCCTGACTTTTAGAACTGCCCAAGCAGAGAGGCAGAGCTCCATCCTCCATTGAAAAGCATTTATTCTCAGTTGCTGCCCTTTCATTCTGCCTGCTGCTTGTGTTCCTCTTTGTACAACATGTGCTTCTCTTTGTTATCACTGCATTCACAGGAGCAAAATGGGGAACACTTGGCCCTGAGGACCCTGTATGCCTAAGAGTCTTGTTTTTTGAATGTCAATGTGGGTGTAATAATGTTGTGAAGTCTTGGCACTGCCCTTCTGCACACTTTTCAGTGCCTGCTTCCACTCCCTCTGGCACCCCTCTCTAATTACACATTTTACAGAAACCCAGAAAACATCATGAAATACAGGCTGTTGGGAAAATCGCTAAACGAGATCAAGCTGGATTATGTTGCTTAATTTCCACGATGCCTGGTGGCTATTCAAATAAGTACAATTTTTTTCCCACGATGTATACTTTTTAGCAGATGGATACACTTGTTTCAATAAAATTTCTTTTTCTAATGCTTATTTATGTTTGAGAGAGAGACAGACAGAGAGAGCAGGGGAGGGGCAGAGAGAGAGGGAGACACAGAATCTGAAGCAGGCTCCAGGATCTGAGCTGTCAGCACAAAGCCTGACTTGGGGCTCAAACTCACAAACTGTGAGATCATGACCTGAGCTGAAGTTGCCTGCTTAACCAACTGAGACACCCAGGCGCCCATATTTCAATATAATTTCTTTTCTTTTTTAATGTTTATTCATTTTTTGAGAGACAGAGAGAGAGACACACACAGCATGAGTAGGGGAAGGGCAGAGAGAGAGGAAGACACAATACCAAGCAGGCTCCAGGCTCTGAGCTGTCCACACGGAGCCTGACATGGGACCCGAACTCACAGACTGTGAGATCACGGCCGGAGGCAAAGTCAGATGCTTAACCAACTGAGCCACCCAAGTGTCCCTCAATATAATTTCTAAGAGGCTTGCTCTATTTTCTCTTGGGTGAATGAATCCCCAAGGAGGGCAAAGTTGTCACCCAAGACATTAGCAGCTGATGGCTACAGGTAGGAATGATCAAATTGACCCATGAGAGAAGAACAAAAATCCATGATTTTTGATGTTAAGTGCCGGTGGCACTACTCAGATGGTAACTTTTCAATATGCAATCCATTTGACCTGAGAGAGCACCGGGAATTCTGCCAAACTTTTGTTCTACCACAATTTGTCTCTTAAAACAAGCATTTGGACAGCACTGTCATCTTCATTAATCTCTTCAGGAGATGTGCTGGGAAACAAGAATTGTTATTCCCATTTTACAGATAGTGAAAGTGAGAGACAAGAAAGGAAGTAACTTGTTATAAATATTTTAGCATGTTATTAAGCCTTAAAGTTTCCAGTTCTTCATTAAGCTTATTGAATTTTCCTATTGACCAGGTTGTGCTCTTTCCAAACAAGCATAGCAAATTTTAAAGGGGACAGGGTATTTAGAATTTTGGGTTACCATTTCTGCCATCCCTTAATCCCAGCAAAACCCTCTCCTTGCATATTTTGTGTTCTTTTGTCTTTTTATTTTTGGAGATTATATTCTCAATTAGCCTTTAATTTTTAAAATATTTATTTATTTTTGATATAGATAGAGACAGAGTGCAAGCAGGAGGGGACAGAGAGAAAGGGAGACACAGAATCTGAAGCAGGCTCCAGGCTCCCAGTTGTCAGCACGGAACCAAAAATGGGGTTGGAACTCACTAATGGTGAGATCATGCCCTGTGCCAAAGCAGGAGCTTAACCAACTGAACCACCTGGATGCCCCATTGAATTAGCCTTTTAAATGAATGGGCAGCTTTCCTTCTTTTTTTGCTTAGTGGAGCAACTTGGATGGGATAAGAATGTTTTTTTTTTTTTTAAGTTTATTTATTTTGAGTGAGAGAGAGGGAGAGAGAAGGAGAACAAGTGGGGGAGGGGCAGAGAGAGAAGGAGAGAAGAATCTCAAGCAGGCTCTGTACTGCCAGCATAGAGCCCAATGTGGGGCTCGAACTCACAAACCAGGAGATCATGACCTGAGTCTAAATCAAGGTCAGATGCTTAACTGACTGAGCCACCCAGGAGCCCTGGGATAAGAATTTTCAAGTCCTTTTTCTTTTTTTTTTTGAATTTTCCAAAATATCACCAGACAGCCTGTCATTAAAGAAAAACTAAGTTTCTCTGAACTCACTACAGTAAGGGAGAAAATGCCATTTTGACAGAATCTCGGTATATCATAAGAGAAGTCAAGGACAGGATACTTACAGGGTTTGGAAGCCTGGGCTGAAGCAGTTTAAGATGGATCTTTCAAAGAGGGAGACTGGTTGAGATTGGACAAAGTTTGTATATGATTTAGGGTTGTTGAACACAGTGAGGCAAAGGACTTGAAATGAATACGGATAAGGAAACTGTTGTTTGAGGAGCAAGGTATTTACTCGGATGAGAGCACTGTTTTCTTCAATAAAATGATCTGTAAGAATTTCCTGAGGCAAAACAGCTCACTGGAGGATGACATTTGAGCAAAGACCAGAAGAACAGGAAGATATATGGATATCTAGTGGAAAGTCATACCAGGCAGAGGGAGCAGCAAATGCAGAGGTGCTGAGCCAAGAGGAATGCGTTCCACAGAGCAAAAAAGCCAGTGTTGTAATAGTCCATATCAGAGCAGAAATGAGAGGACTAAGTTCCAGAGAACATTGTAAGGGCTTTGACGTTTACTTTGAGAGATATAGGAAACTACTGGGGACTTCCGAGGGGGAGAGTAACATGGTCTGACTTAGATTTTAAAAGGATTTCAGTGGCCATTATGGTGAGAGTAGATTTAAGGGAGCAAGTTACAGTGCTATTACAATATGTGAGGTAAGAGATGATGTGATGTGATGGTTTCTTAGACGAGAATGGGAGTGAGTGGAATCAGGATCTGTGGTAGAGGTAAAGCAGATTATGCAGGCATAAGGAATGTGTGTTGGGAGAGAAAGAGAAGAGTAAAGGAAGTGGCAGGAGTTTTAGCCCGAGCTAGTGGAAGAATACAGAAGTTGACATTGATTAGGAAGGGAAAAGCTCTTAGAGGAGCAGGTTTTGGAGGTGTAGATAAAGAATTTAATTTGGGCCATCTTGATGAGGTACCTTTCAGATATGTGAGTGGAGATGCCATATAGGCAGTCAGATGGATAAGTCTGGAACTCCAGGGAGAGATCTGAGGTAGAAATAGGAATCTGAAGTTCTTAGCAAATAGTGGTACCTCTAGTCATGAGATTAGATAAAATCACCTCAGGAACTAGGGTAGAAAAGAAGGCCCAGGCGGGTGGGCACTAGGCTCTCCGATGTTTAGATGATAGAGGGAAGCAGAGGAATCAGCAAAGGATACTGAGAAAAGACCACTCAGGGCAGTGGAAAGAAAGCAAGGAGAAAGAGTGGTATCCTGGAAGCCAAGGCACATAATTATTATAAGGAGGAAAGAGTGATCAACTTTGGTCAAATACAAGGATGGATCCTATTTGGATCACCTGACATGGCACTGGGAAGGTAATTGGGGACCTGGAAAAGAACAGTTTGGGTGAGTTTTGAGGGTAAAATCTGATTGGAGAAGGCTGAAGAGTGATTGAAAGAAGGGGTTGGGAGGCAGGGGGTATGGAACCCCTTTTTGCTGCAAATGGGAGAAGAGAGAAGTGAAAGAGGAAAGTGGCATCAAGAGACTTTGTGACATAATGGAATGGTTCAGTAAAGAGACAATAAATTATAGTGTTAGGAAGAAAAGTATTGCTTGAGTGATAGTCTATTTCTCCCCATAATTCTATCTGCTGCTGTTGGCCTGTTTCAAACACACACACACACACACACATACACGTATATATAGAACTATTATAAGTATAATAGAGTATTATAGGTATATAATACATAACAATAGAGTATATAGTATGTATTATATAATATATATATAAAATATTAAATTTCCTCTTACTTCAAGTATATTACAATTTTTGTGGTGCTGTAAGATTTTCATATCTTCTGTTTTTGTTGTTGTTTTTGTTTTTTTAATTTTGGAGAGAGAGAGAAAGACCATGCAAGTTGGGGAGGGGGCAGAGGGAGAGAAAAAGAATTTTAAGCAGGCTCCATGCTCAGCACAGAGCCTGATGCGGGGCTCAATTCCATGACCCTGGGATCATGACCTGAGCCGAAAATAAAGAGTCAGATGTTCAACCGATAGAGCCACTCAGGCAGTCCATATGTCTTCTGTTTTTAATATTCCCACCACAGCTGTCTGTTGGTTCATTAATCCCTTAATTTTAAAACTTTCTGTATTCTTCTGCTTTTATTTATTATTTTTTATTATTTTTTAAATGTTTTGTTTATTTCTAGGAGAGGGAGAGAGAGAGAGAGAGACAGCGTGAGCATGGGAGGGTCAGAGAGAGAGGGAGTCACAGACTCTGAAACAGGCTCCAGGCTCTGAACTGGCAGTCAGCACAGAGCCGGACGCGGGGCTCAAACCCACAAACCGCGAGATCATGACCTAAGCGAAAGTCGGACGCTTAACCGACTAAGCCACTCAGGCGCCCCCTGCTTTTAAATTTATTTCTTATAGGTGATACATTGCTCCTTCTTACTTTTTAAGCCTAATTTGAATGTCACTGTTTTAAGTTGTGAATTTAGCTTACTTATATTAATTTTATAATAGTTATTATTTCTGATATCTTATTTGATAATTATAGATTTATTTATTTATTATATATTTTTTTCTCAACATTTCCGTGAATAGGTGAATTTTTCTTTTACAAGTTGAAAGTTGTTTATTCTTTGACTGCTTTTCCCTAAGGTATTAAGGACAATACACAAGCTTATTTTTTTCCCCCAAGGAAGACATATCGCCTGTCCTTACTGTCTTTGTTCTGTTTCCATTCTCAGGTACACTTTTTTTTGATGCTGTTATCTTTTAGACTTTGATTTTCTGGGTTCTGTGGCTATTTCCTCTTCTTTGTAAATCTATCTTTTGGTTTTCTGCTTCTTATTTGCTAATTGCTTACTTACATCACACCCCAAAATGGTATTACTTTATTTTCTCATCCTTCTCGTATTTTATGAAAATATTTTTATCTTGATTTCTTTTTTTCTGAATACTTCATTCAAGAGCATTTGAAAAGTGAATTTACCATGGAGCATGCTTGGGATTCTCTCTCTCTCTCTCTCTCTCTTTTTCTCTCCTCCCCTCCCCTGCTTATTATGCTCTCTCTTCAAAAATAAACTTTAAACAAATAAAAATTAATATTTTAGCAGAATATATTCTAAGTTGAAATATCTACTCTTTTCACAGGGTGAGCATATTACTTCCTTGTCTTCCAGGGTCTCTGACATGTGATCTTAATTTATTATTGTTCTTTACGTTGTATGTTCTTTCTCTCTAAGACATAGCTTATAGAATTTTCACTTTGTTTTTGATGGTCTGGTAATTTATGATAATGTACTTGGATATGGATTTTTTTATTATTGATTTTCTTTGGCACACTTTATTTTAGATATTGGGAAATAATACAAGATGTAGTTTGACTGCATAAACATAATACCAAATATATTAACCTGCATGAATGATTTTTCATATCTGCCTATTTACCATGCAGACAAGGATTATTACATATCATTAACAATGATATCTATCCATTTATTGATTGTTATTAAGTTATACTCTGTGCTAAGAACTGGGTTTTTTTCATAGTTCAAGTTTTTATTTAAATTCTAGTTAGTTAACATATAGTGTAATGTTGGTTTCAGGAGTAGAATTTGTGATTCATCACTTACTTATAACACCCAGTACTCATCAGAAGTGCCCAACTATATGCAGAAGAATGAAACTGAACCACTTTCTTACACCATACACAAAAATAAATTCAAAATGGATGAGAGACCTAAATGTGAGACAGGAAACCATCAAAATCCTAAAGGAGAACACAGGCAGAAACCTCTGTGCAAAGAATTTTACATGCATTATATTTTAACTAACATTACAATAGCTTTATGAAATAGATACTATTGTTTCCATTTTTAGGAGATGAAGGAATTGAAGTTTAAGGCACTTACATCACTAGCCCAATATCAATTAGCTAACAAAGAATGAAGCTAAGGCAGGATCTAATTCCAGTAGTTTTTTTTTAAAACTCAAAATCTTTCTCATATCACTTTGTTACCCTGTACCCTTAGTTGCATATACACTGTGACAACTTTCTATTTAATTGATCAGTATTCTAAACATGTATGCTTTAGTTTAGTGATTTTTTTTCTCCAAGGAGGAATCTTTCTTACCTACAACTTAAAAAAAATACATAATTGTATTTACTTACTTTTAAAATTTCTTTAATGTTTTTTTTTTTTAATTTCTGAGAGAGAGAGAGAGAGAGAGGCATGAGCAGGGGAGGGTCAGAGAGAGAGGGAGACACAGAATCTGAAGCAGGCTCCAGGCTCTGAGCTAGCTGTCAGCACAGAGCCGGACGCGGAGTTTGAACCCACGAACCGCGAGATCATGACCTGAGCGAAGTCAGACGCTTAACCGACTGAGCCACTCAGGCGCCCCACATAATTTATACGTGTGTATGGAGAGACAGAGACAGGGAGGGGGGCTAAGGGAGAGAGTTTTATGAAAATCGCTTTGAGAATAACATAATAATGTGGTACAATTGTGAAGATAAGGCAATGTCTGGAGACGGCTGTGCAGACGAAGTGGTTCAGAGGCACTATGTGCTCATTACTCTTCCCTGCAAACTGTCATCCCCTGATTCTTGCTGAAATAATCTCTATTAGTAAAACAAATGTTAAGATCCACATTTGAAAGAAAGAAGATTGCTAACTAAGAGCCATGGGCAGGGTTATAAGCCTCCCTGTCTCTGTCAATAGGAGGATGCATTTGTCACTGGTGTGTCCTGTTAACAGTTTTCCAATCCTGCTCCTCAATGTCTGGTCCTGACGAGGAGCCAGTGTCAGAATCAAAAGGATCAAAACAGTGGGAAGACATTAAATGTTAATCCTACGATCACTTTCTTCCTAGATAATTTCTCTGAGGTCAGATGATACTCTCTAAAAAATGCATATGATTTGGATTTCAAATAAAAACAAGTGTTCTTTGATTAGCCAGTCACTTTTCCCATTTCCTTCTTTAATTTCTTATAATTCTGTATGCAGTTCGAGAGAGTATTAATACTGGGGAAAGGAATTTTAATGATAACAAATAAAACTAGTGAATGGGGGAATTTATTTACGGGTGTTCTTTTATTAGAAAGAGGCTCTTGAGTCTTCAACTTAAAAGTGACTTGACGCGATTCAAATGGCACTGTCTGTTGTGACTATAACTCTTCGGGTTAAACCTGTCATAATAATACTAAATACTGTTTATTGAGATGCACCAAGAATTTGAAACACATTATTTATGGTCCTCTCAGCCATCTGTGAAGTACATACTATATCCTTACTTTTCAGATGAACAAACTAAAGGAAATTTCCCAGGGCACCCAGCTATAAACGTCAGAGCAAGGATTCAAATAGAGACCTACCTTAAATGCCCATACCCCTGTCACATTCCTGCCTGTTTATCCATCATCTCACCCTTAAGATAAATGCATCTTTACCTGTCTCTCCTGTGTTGATTCATTGCCTTTATTGAGATCTTTTGGGTCTTTTTCTCTTTGTACCATGTCAATCAGTGCCTTGGTTATGAGTAGTTTACATTTTGAAATCCTGGGCCAATGACCTGAGTTTCTATTTTCAGAGCACATTTAACATTCAGCAGCTCCCTAAATAAAGCATTTCTTTGCTCAATAACTTTGGGTGAATACAGACTTGCATAAATTTACTATTATGTTGGAGGTGGGATGGCAGGAATTATGTGCAAAATAAAGACTATTTAGTTTTGTATATTCTAGGTTCTTTTTCCTTGATGTAGCTGAATCCAGTAAAAGAATTATGCCTTTGATACTATATAGTCCAGTGATGGATTGCAACCAGAAGACATTTATAGACTGAGTTCAGATAGGAGGCTGCCTTTGATCCTGGTGAATCATCTGATGCATTTTCTTCTCTGGTATTACACAGTGCCTATAATGATTAGTTCCCTGGGATTTCTACAGTTCAAAGGCTAACTTCTAACTAAATCAGATAATATGGTATATGGCACCAAGGATGTCTTTTGATTCATACACTGTATAATGTGGTAGTTGCTTGCCACAGGAGTCTATTTAAATTAAAATTTAAATCTGTTAAAATGAAATTTAGTTAAAAATTAATTTTTCAGGGTGCCTGGGTGGCTCAGTTGGCTTAGCATCTAACTTTGGCTCAGGTCATGATCTTATGGTTCGGTTAGCGACTTTGAGCCCTGCGCCGCGCTCTCTGCTGTCAGCTAGGAGACTGCCCCTCCCCCACTCTCACTTGCTCTCTTACTCTCTTAAAAATAAATAAACATTAAAAAATTAATTTTTCTGTCACTTAACCCACATTTCAAGTGCTTAGTAGACACATGCGACTAGTGGCTACTGTATTGGACAGTGAAACTATAGAACATTTCCATCATCGCAAAGATTTCAATTGGACAGTGTTAACTATAAAGAAGACAGAAATGAGGTTAAGAATACTTACGTCACAGAACATGCTTCTCAGCATCACCTGAGGTATAGAATGAAATGAAAATTGCTGCATTTGCAATTCCCTGTTTGTCTTCCTAGATATCTATTGGGAGGAAGGAATTCAGTCTTGTACATAGAGTATCTCTGTCATATAGCATAGTCACTGACCCCTAGGGACTCAGTAAATATTTGTTCAATGTTGCTTGAATGAGAATCAGAAAAACAGGATGAATAGAGCAGAATTCTTACAGGTTATAGTACAGAGTGGATATTTGGGCATTATAAGTAAAACAGCTGTTTTCTTTCCAACCTGAATTGTGTCAGCCTTCAAAATGGAATGGTTGATCAAAGTGTTTCAACATAGACAAGACGACAGTTGTCCAGACTTCAAGGCCTAAAGCCACTTGTCACCAGAAAAGGAAAAAGAAGCCAGAGCTTAATAGCATTGTCAAGTTCAGTTGACTCTGATTTGGAGAGGGTGGTTGTCAAGTCATGGCTAACATTTTGCTTCTACAAGTTGAGTGAGACTCTGAAAAGGAAAATAATCTTTTTATTCAGTCTTAATTTGTTTCCTCTTATAGAGCTAAGTCAAAAATAAGATTGGACAAGTTGTTGGAAAGTCATTTGCAGGAGCTTTTATTTTTGGGGTTATGAGAAAACTATGATAAGGGAATCACTTATGCCTTTGAAAAATAAAACTATGTTTTAGATTACAGCAAAATATGGTGTTGCTCTGTCCTTATTTTCATACCTTGCATGTTTAGTAAGTATATTACATATAAATAAAAAGAGAGTTGCAATTGTGGTTGCTATAACAGAATAAATTATTATTATCATATATTTTGTATGTGGTTGGCACAGCTGATGAGGTCTGGGGTATGGAATCACAAGACTCCTTTTAGTACTGTAGAAGAAGCTGAAACTGGGAATTTAGTTGACATTTATTTGCCTACGATTTACCAAATATTTTGTGGCAGGCAATGTTTCATATGATAGCTTATAAAAACATAACTAAAACATAACTAAAACTTAATCTCACAACATAATTGTGTGATTTTTGTGTTCTATGGGTTGTATTGTTCTCAAGGTCTAAGTCATTCTGTGGTTGTCACAGCACACTTTCTTCTTTGCCAAGAGCTGCATCTTTTAATTTTTTTAATTTTTAATGCTTATGTATTTTTGAGAGAGACGGAGTGTGAGCTGGGGAGGAGCAGAGAGAGGGAGACACAGAATCTGAAGCAGGCTCCAGGCTCTAAGCTGTCAGCACAGAGCCCAGTGCGGGGCTTGAACCCTGGAAACTGTGAGATAGTGATCTGAGCTGAAGTTGGACACTTAACCAAGCCACCCAGTTTTGTTTTTTAATTTTTTAAATGTTTATTTATTTTTGAGAGAGAGATAGAGTGTGAATGGAGGACCGGCAGAGAGAGAAAGAGAAGAGCTGCATCTTAAGACCCAAGTCTCTGGGCATGCCCTGAGGTTGTTTTTCTACTGAGAGTGGATGACTTTTGTGCATCCACCCAGATCCTTTTGTCTGGTCTTCACTTTGTCTGGATAAGCACTTTTGAGTTAGCAATCTACAGTTACAGTACAGACCGGGGACACCTGATCTCAACATGGTTTGGACTTGACTTCCAATCTTGATTTCATTCACTGGATGCTCTCAACAACCAAAACATGAGGGAGATAGTTATTTAAAGTCATGTTCTTTGATGATATGACCTTTGCCTGGGAGTGTGGCCTGGAAAGGTGGCCCAAGGTGAGAACATAGTTATATTGTTTTGGTATGATCTCCAGCAACCCTAAAGATGGATATAGAAACTAGGATGGCATTGGTTCTAGGTTTCCTTAAATTCTACTCCTCCAAATATAGTGCTACACAAGAAAGGAAAATGGAAAGCTTGAGGAAATTAATCAGCCAATTACTTAAAAAATAATTTATGATTGTAGTTTTTACTTATCTATGTATCTTATCTAGGAATTTTGGTGAAAAGTCTATCTTTTGACACAGTGGGAACACTGTTTAATGTCAAACCAAGTGGAAGGAACTGGTTGGCTATTCATATGATTCGATATATTAGAATAGCAACAAAGTGCTTATTTTATAATTTTGCTCACCCTTATTCCTTTATATGGTTCCCTCCCTTTGTTTTATTACAACAAACAAGATTTGTCCTTACAACTGTGCCCCACCATTCATATAAAATAAGAGACTCCAGGGGCACCTGGGTGGTCCAGTCGGTTGAGTGTTTGACTCTTGGTTTCCGTTCAAGTCATGATCTCTTGGTTTGTGGGTTCGAGCTCCACATCCATGCTAACAGAGTGGAGTCTGTTTAGGATTTTCTCTCTGTGTGTCTGTCTCTCCCTCTCCCTCTGCTTTCTCTGCTCCTTCCCCACTCATTCTCTCTCTCTCTCTCTCTCTCTCTCTCTCTCATAAATAAAAAAATAAACTGAAAAAAAGGACTCTAAACCAAATTCAGCTCTGTGGGAGTTGGGAAGAATAAGGACCTGGAAAACAGCCTATCCTGCTATCCTATACAAGGGAGGGAAAATTCTGAGTTAGCATTGGTGGGAATTCACACAAAATCAAAAGATGTATTTTCCCTTAGTCTTAAGAGGAAATAGGTATTAGTCTGTGAGAGGGAGGGAATACGTCAAGCTATTGAGTTATAAAAAAAAATCTAAGGAATAACTTTAGATTATTGAATCCAATTTAGGAAAGCTTTGGCAGCTTGCCTGACTAGGTATGTCAGAGATGGGCAAGAGAACAGTTTCTCTCCTGAACTTCTGGCAGTGCACCATACATTCTCTTTCCACGGAGGCTGCATTATTAAGACATCCAAGTGAGTCCTGACGATGTTAGCTGAGATTGACTCTGGCAGGCAGCTCCAGAAAACTTAGCTCAAAAGCTCTTATTCAGAAAGGACCTTAAAATGTCTGTGACATGGCTGGAATATGTTAAACTCCACCATAGACATGGAGGTCTGGTGGTAGTGACTACTTAAAGCTTCACTGTCACACTCAGAGAGATGCCTTTCTAGACAAGGTAATTCACCTCTGAGAGGTGTGAAGGGTACTTGCTACTCTCAGAATGACACTAACACACCATTTTAAACCAGGGAGCTATTTATGGACTCTTTAGTTTAGTGATTACTTTCTTTCTAATATATTTAAATCTACACATTCTGATAGCAAAAGAGTTCAAGGTGCGTGTGCAGAGACACATGATGTAGCAGGTCAATGACATCAGCTCTGAGGTATAGAATCAGGTGCTATCAGATAGCATGAGTCTCTACATCTTTGGGTCTTCCCTTGAGTCAATAATACAGGTCACTGTAAACCTTTCAGGTAAAGCCAATTATTTCCCCAATCACCAAAAGGATTTTTCAGGGATCTTGATCAGTTTGATGTTCTCCATAAGACGCTAAAACTATTTTGAAAACAAAATGCAAATAGAAAAAAAAATGAAAAAGATTTGTCCCTTTGGAGAAATACTCTCAGAGCTATGAAAATAGCTGAGAGGTGTCCTTAGTGCAGTTATGAACAGTTTTCATTAATATGGTTGGAAATCCATTCACTTTGAGCCCCTTTCTTTAGTTTTGACAGTTATCTGCAGATACAGGTCTGTTAAAAGTGGAGGTACCTTAGGATCTGATTTTTCACTGCTTCTAGAACCAACCAGGTGAACGAACCACCTTTCCCCCATCCCTCCCCCCCACCCTGAAAGAAGCTGCATTTCTCAACTCAACTCATAATGTTTAGATGCCTGCTGAGGTGGTCCCTGAGAGGATCCTGCACCCTGATAATATTGCTATCTAATCATTCATGGATGATTTTACTCCTTACGAGGAGTTTTGGCAATATCCACAAATAGTTTTGATTCTCAGAATGAGGCAGGGGTGCTATTGACATCTAGTAGACATAGACCAGCCAAGGATGATGCTAAATCTTTGAAAGTGCACAAGACAGCCCCCACCACAAAGAATTACCTGGCTTATAATGTCAATGGTGCTGAAGTTGAGAACTTGTGCTACTATGTTTGCTGAAAGACCGTTTGGTCAATTCCTCTGCCTAGATGACCCATTCACATGGAAGCCAGAAGTGCAAAGATCCATTCACTGCAGAAACTCAGCCAATGAAGAAAGCGAACAGTTGAAAGATCAGCCATCCTGTGAAGACTTTTCCTGCATCTCGCCTCATGGTCTAGAATGTTTCAACCTTGGGAGAATGTGCTCAGGAAGAGCTATATCTCTGCCCACAAACTATGGATTATTACATGAGTGGTTATCCAGTACGCCTCCCTTTACTTCAAGAATAATTTACTATGTACTTTCTATTTTATATTAGCTACAAATCATTTAATTTGTGTCAGGCACATGCCAAGTGCTTTACAGAGGTTAATTTATTTCAATTTTCCAGAATAAATTGATATTGTCATTATCAGCCTCATTTGTGTAGATGAGGACATGGAGACTTAGAAACAGATCACAGTGTTTGTAAATATTGAGCTAGGATGTGAAGTTGGGTGGAGTTTGACAACAAAACATATGCCAACTGCTAAATTAGTGAATATCCAACTAGGTATTACAGAGAACATTAAGACACACATAACTGCTTCATGATATTTTGCCATGTTTGAGTTGTTGATATTTGGGTATAAACACCAGGAAATAAAAAGAACCAGATTAAAGAGCTGGGAGGCTCTTTCACTTTCATTCTAGTACTGGGCCCACCTGCCAGCTCTGCCTGGATCTCAGTTCAATGATCTGAAGAGGTTCCAACTGTGCAAGTATGTTAGAACATGTGCCCTAAGAAAGCTTGCAATTGTTTTGTCTGGTTTTCCTCTGTATCTTCAGTACTTGAAATAGTGCTTGGTACGCAGTAGGTGCTAGATTTACACTGTTGAATCAATGAGGGATACTACCAGAGTCCAAGATTTCCATGGCTTTTCCATGTTGCAATTATCTGCCAAAGCTTTTTTGCTTTGAATCACAAGAATTCCTTTCAGAATTACTTCATTAAACACAAGTCAAATTATAACAAGAATTCTATAGCATCTTATGAAATACAAAGAAATTAAATTAAAGTATAAGGCCACAGGAAGAATTCGGTATAGTTCCGGGAGTCTCTTTCTCTTTCATTCTAATACCGGGCCCACCTGACAGCTCTGTCTGGGTCTCAATTCAATGCTCTGAAGAGGTTCCAACTGGCTTTTGCTGAGTCAATCATTTGCCTCTCCTGTGTCAGGTGATAATTTGGTCCAATAAGTTTTAGCCAGCGAGGGAGCAGGGTCATGCAGTGCAAACGTAACCAACTTAAGCATTCACTGTCTGAGGACAACCCACTTTCAGAGCAGAAATGTGTGTCCAGGATGGGCATGCTGGAATGTCTGGAATGCTGACGTTGCTGGCTTGAGAACGTGCCTATGACCCACACGGCCTGATGTTATTTTCTCCTGACTCAGCATACTCACAACAGAGTAGATTTCATTAGCTCTTGCAATTGTTTGTGCATTTGGAACTTGTTTGTGCACTTTCCAAAGAAAGCGCGTTATTAAAGTGATTAGATGTTGATACTTGATCATTGGTAAACATCTGTTGTTGGCCAATGAACATTGGTTTCAGGTGATGTGCTAGCTTTCTCAATCATATGGCCAAATTAGTGGTCTTAGGCTTCTTTTTCAATTTGATATATGGAATGGATCATGTATGGCACAAATTCTTATTTTCCATTAGCAAAAGCATATATTTTAAGTACTTTGCAAATGACATTCCTTAGTCACTGGCGAAGTGTGTTATGGTACTTCATGTGCATTTAATATTGTCACTGAAGCTTTCCACAATAGATTTATGAAGAAAATGATTATGTGATCCAAGTTAGATTGAGAAGCAGTGGTCTCCCACAGAAGAAAGGACCAGGGCCTGAGAAATATTATAGAGTAAGGAACCACATTTTCTTCTCCCTCGTTCAGCCTGGATTCTAAGTCATTATCCTAATTCATCATGTAAGAAGGGGACTTTCTACTTTAACCAATGTCATAATTCTGGCACAATTATGACGTGGTTGTTTGTAATATGTAGAAATGAGATACTGATTAGGAATACAGATCTGTTGATTTCTTTCTTTCTTTCTTTCTTTCTTTCTTTCTTTCTTTCTTTCTTTCTTTCTTTCTTTTTTTCTTTTTTTTTTTTTCTTTTTTTTTTTTCTTTCTTTCTTTCTTTCTTTCTTTCTTTCTTTCTTTCTTTCTTTCTTTCTTTCTTTCTTTCTTTCACATATATCCATGGTTTTATTTTTACTTTTATTTATTTTTATTTTTTTCTCAAATAATTTATTGTCAAGTTGGTTTACATGTAACACCCAGTGCTCATCCCCATAAGTGCCCTCCTCCATGCCCATCACCCCCCTTCCCCTCTCCCCCACCCCCATCAATCCTCACTTTGTTCTCAGCATTCAAGAGTCTCTCATGGTTTGCTTCCCTCCCTCTCCCCAACTATTTTCCCCTTTCTTCTCCTTCATGGTCCTCCATTAACTTCCTCCTAATCCACCTATATGTGCAAACATATCTGTCCTGTGCCTGACTTATTTCGGTCAGCATAACACCCTCTAGTTCCATCCATGTTGTTACACATGGCCAGATTTTATTCTTTCTCATTGCCATGTAGTATTCCATTGTATAAATATTACACATCTTCTTGATCCATTCATTAGTTGATGGACACTTATGTTCTTTCCATATTTTGGCTATTGTTGAGAGTGCTGCTATGAACGTTGGGGTACAAGTGCCCCTATGGATCAGCGCTCCTGTATCCCTTGGGTAAATTCCTAGCAGCGCTACTGCTGGGTCATAGGGGAGTTCTATTGTTAATTTTTTGAGGAACCTCCATAATGTTTTCCAGAGGGGTTGCACCAGCTTACATTCCTACCAACAGTGTAGGAGGGTACCCATTTTTCCACATCCTCACTAGCATCTAGAGTCTCCTGATTTGTTCATTTTAGTGACTCTGACTGGTGTGAGGTGGTATCTCAGTGTGGTTTTGATTTGTATTTCCCTGATGATAAGGGACGCTGAGCATTGTTTCATGTGTCTGTTGGTCATCTGGATGTCCTCTTTGGAGAAATGTCTGTTCATGTCTTCTGTCCATTTCTTCACTGGATTATTTGTTTTTTGGGTGTGGAGTCAGATCTGGTGATTTCAACCTGTGCTGAGTAGATTTGTATAATTCGGTTGAGAGAGAGGACCAGGTTGCTAGCTTAGTAGAAAAGGCCCTAGAGGATTGAACTCAGTAAGACAAGATTCCAGCATGTAGGGAAAATGTGTCAGCCTCTCCCAATAGTGAGGTAAACACTTTTCCTAATAAGGAACGGAGTTACTTGTCACAGCAGTGAGGAAGATGTATTCTACCACGAGGCCAAACATGTTCCTTCTCCCAAACGTGTTCCTTCTCCCAAACTTTACCTTCTCTTCCCCTGTCCTGGGGACGAGCTCTAGCTCATTACAAAATGTTAAGAATAAAACATCAACTCTTGAAGTTACAGGGACCATTGATCACCACTGCAGCCAAAGGTGCTCATGGAAATTTGCTTTGTGTGGCTTTCTTCTAAAACATATAGCCTTAATTATTATTTTATTCCTCATACAATGGCTTTTAGGATTATTGGTGATTTTTTTTTTGGATGTGCCTCTACAACTTTTCTACACTCACCCTCTCACTCACATTACTTCAAACACACTTGATGTTCATCAGACATCTCAAGCATATTCCCATGTCTGGACCATTGGACTTGCTATTTCCTGTGCCTGGAAAGCTCTTTCCCTATATATTGGTGGAAGATGTGGTCCTTCATTCTATTCAATTTTTGATCATTTTTACTCCCCTGTCCACAATATGTAATATGGCAGCTCTGTCATTTTTATCTCTTTCTGGTTTGGGTTCTTTATATCTCTTACATCCACTTGGCATAAAGTTGTTATGTATATATTTTTTTGTTGTCTGGTCTCCTCTTAGGAGAATGTAAAGATCTATAAAGGCAAGGGATTTGTCAGTTTGGTCCACTACCATGTACTAGGCCCTAGAATAGTGCCTGGCGCACAGTAGCTTTTCAATAAGTACCTATTGAATACACGAATAAATAGGCAAAATAAATTCTAGACATATTTCACATTTGCATCAGGAAATGCATTACATTTGCATTACCTTAGTAGCATATTTTATGCATAGATATAGGATATTAGATTAGAGTGAATTCCAATTGAATTACTTAATGAGTAGAATAATTTAAAGTTGACTTCCCTCAGGTATCTATTTAACAAATCTGCCAATATTATTTTTTTTGCAATTTATCATTTTGTGTTTATAGCAAGGATTCTGGACTCAATATATCAACTTGTCCTATGAATGTGTCACAATTCCTATTTTGTTTTCAGGTCACCAATTATGAAACATAGGAGGAGGAGGAAAAGTACATTCTATTCTCATACGCAAAGTTTCAGCTCCATTAAAATCAAGAATAATAACTTTTTACTTTTTAATCTAGAGACTCCTTAAAACAAAAGATAGAAACACAAAGTGGTTCTAGATCAGCAAATCTTGGAAAGATATACTTGAACTTGACTTTTGACCCTTCCTTCCTCCCTCCCTCCCCCTTCCTTCCTTCCTTCCTTCCTTCCTTCCTTCCTTCCTTCCTTTCTTTCTTTCTTTCTTTCTTTCTTTCTTTCTTTCTTTCTTTCTTTTTCTTTCTTTCTCTTTCTTCTTTTTTGAAACACTTGGCTTTAAAACATGTGATGAACACAGAAGATTAGCCAGGAAACAAGAGTTAGGCAGAAATGTGAAGTGGACATGGCTTGTCTTTAAGATTCTTTCTGTACTTAGGTTTTGTTCATGCATCAGATGTTCCATTTCTGATGAGCTGTTTCTCAAAGTGTATGGTTTGTATATCATCCTCATCCCCACCATTCTTGATACTTCTTTGCTGAAACCTCTTTCTCTTGGAATATAGAGAATTTAAGATGATAAATTTTATAACTACTACTAATGTTGTTATTCATTATTGAATAATTCAGATAATAGTTAATAATTGTTCAGATAATTCAAGTGATTAACAATTATTGTGACAATTCAATTTTTGCTATTGGGCTATTATAATTTGGGGAAGGGTTTGAGATCTGCAATCTAGTTAACATAAATGTGTTCTTCCGGTCTTCTGTCGATGGTCCGCATATTTGGCATCATTTGTGCTTAAAATTATTTATTGAATGCTTGATAATGACTCTTGTGCTACTAGCAAATTCAAATCTCTTTAAGGATGTAATCACAGGTCATAGGTAGTAAGAAGAGTTGGGGCTTAATGAAGAAAGTGGGAAGATACCATAGGACTGACCAAATTATGCTTTTAAATTCTTCCTAGTGGAAAATGATTGCTCACCATCTTATTCTGCTTTGTTTTCCCAGAAAGCAGCTCATTTTATTATTAACTAGCATAGAGTCAAGCTTAGTGAACAGGATAGTTTTTAGCTCTCATATGCCAGTATTTAGAAAACAACAATTAAAAATGGCAAGAATGATTCCTATAGAGCTCTTAGCTTTGCATCAATATTCATCTCTGTACTTAAGTTACAGAGCTCTTAGCTGGAAACTAACTCTATCCACTGCTGGTGTCCAAATGGAGCTAATGAATGGGAGAGGCAGCTACCAGGAGCCAATTTGCTTGAGGGGTTGAGGCAATACATAGGGTAAAACTGCTCTATTAATGAAGTAGCTTATGGTTGTCACTAATGTTTGTCTCTCTATTCAGTCTTTCTATTGCTGTGTTCGAGTCTAACAAGAGGTAGTTCTGAGTCCTAGCTGCAGATCTGCTGTTGACTCAGAATAAGAACTTACACATTGACTTTATTTCTGGATCTTCTCCACTGCCTTCAAGGTGAAGAGTATACCTTTCTGGTATACATTTTAGCAATCTCCTGAAGAAATAAAAACTAGGTAATATAATGATCAAAATAAGGGTAGGTAGTTTAAAAATTTAAAGTCACAGATAAATATATTATAGATTGTTAGAATGGCAAAATCATTTTATAAGTAATGTAGTTACTCAACATGGCCTAAATGTGTTTTTATGTCATTTTAGCAGTAGAAAACAAGTATAGATTTTACTTACATAAGTTTTCCATTTCTCTATCTTTTCTTCCTCTTACCACCCCGACCTTCTTCTATCAATTTCCTTCAGGTTTTTCATTTATCTGCTAGTGATACCCTTTCTGCTTTAGAGTCAGGAAAAGTAGGATTTCTCCTATCAACTCCAGACAGCATCTTGCCTTTTCTCCTTTCTTACAGGATAAAGAAGGTGACTTGCTTCCTCGTGTCTAATTTAAGATGTTGATTTTGCAAAGAAACTCGAAAGCAGTAATTTCTATTTCTTACGCTGAGTTTCAGAGGTTGATTGCATATCTATTTTTGTTAGTTTGTAAAGGGAGGTAAGTCTCTGAACAGATTGGGAATTAGAGATTCTATAGGCTCTAAAAAAGAAAAACTCTCTCATTTTTGCTAGAGGAGTTAGTAGATGATTTTAAAACTTAAAATGAGCCTCATATTTCTGTTCCTTTGGGGCTTATTCTGCATCTTCTAATGACCAATATGTGCAGTCTTAAAGTGAGTTCCATGTTTTTCTCAGTTTTAGTATTTCTTCCTCACACAGCTGTCAGTGGTGCAGCGTGTGGGCTCATCTGTGGGCAGAACCGCTCTCCGGGTGGGCACTGTCTGTGCCCTCGAATGCAGATGGCACTCAGGGGATGGAGCAGGCACTTTCTTTTCTCTCTCTCCTCCCACTCTGCCATCTAATAAAAATCCATTCTCAGTTTGTACAGCATCGTGGGGAGGTTGATTAGCTTACAGGTTCCATTCTCTCTGTTTACAAAGAAAATAAGGGTTTGTATGGAAGTGATGCAAATGGATAATTTAGAGTCATGGACCATGCAGGAAAGAGAGGTTGGTGATGTAGACAAGCCTGGAGTGAATGGAGGTTGAAAAATCATTCCTAAAGAAGTACAGAACTGTCTTCAGAAGTTCTTTCCTGTAGCAAATTTACAATCCTGGGTGAGTCCCAATGCTGATTTTGTATGATAGTTGTAATCAAATGAATTATAAGCTTTGGGGCATTACATACCTCCGAAAACCAGGTTATTTAGGTTAAATTAGCTTCAAAATGTGTACTTCTCTGCTTTCCAGGTACTGAAAAACAGAAGGCATGACAGATTAGAATTATGAGTATCTAGTGTGAATAGCTACTCTTGAAGAATACCTATTCTTGGATAATGCCAAAGTCTATTAGAAAAAGCCTATTTGCTCCCTGTCCATATAACTTCTGTATCAATATCAATAGGGCATGTTTTACTTTGAGCTAGAGAAAAATATGGGGCAATGGTTACTGTAGGAAGAACAGGGAAAGGAAAGGTTCTATTTGAAATAGTTATGGGAAAGCAACACTTTACAAAGGAAATTAGACTTTGGAAATGGTATATAGCTCGTCTGCGCCCCAGGGAGGCGTCCCTGCCTCCTCGAGGCTGCCTGACTCCCGCGCGTGGGGTTTAGGGGCCCTCGAGGGTGTGGGAAGGGGCGGCGCCCCGGGGTGCTTCGGTCACCATGGGGATCGCCTTCGGAGCCAAGCCGACTGTGACGCGCCGCGGGGAGGGGCGCCCAGCCTCGGGGTTCCCTCGGCCGCGGCCCTGCGGTCCGGAGCGGGCGTCCCGAGCGGAGTTGGGGGCCCGGGGGAGGCCGCAGGAGCGCGGGATGGGGTGGAAGTCGGGTCGAGCCCGAGCCGCTCGCTTCCTGCCTATGGGAAAGCAACACTTTACAAAGGAAATTAGACTTTGGAAACGGTATAGGCTTCAGTAGAGGTGAGAGGGGGTGATTTGTTCTCTCCATGGTTAGCATTCTGTTACCTTTCTAGCTCCCAGCGAGATAAACCAGACTGTACCAATTTGCATAGTTGTCGGCCTCAGTTCAGGTCTTTGGTAAGTGGATGGTGTGAAATTTAATAAAAGGAAGCCTCACTTAAAATAGAGTTGCGAGGCCAGCAGGGAGAACTCTCACGCTCTCCTCCTCATTGTCAGTGGCAGATCCCAACAGGAAGAGACCGCCCTAGCAGGAGGAAGAAAGATTTTTCTCTTCTCTCAGCAACAGTCCAGCCAATGAGAGACTGTCACAACTCAGCCAATGAAAAGTCAGCATACTTTGAACTTCCTGTTTACTCCATTGGACTTTGTGTTTATAAGGGCTTCTGCTAGCCTTCCCTTTTCCTCTATAAAGTAGCTATCCTCTCACTTGTTCTTTGGGGTGCCTATGGTTTTGCCCTAACTTTCCTGTCTTGCATTGCAATTCTCTGCTATTCCCAAATACTCCCCCCCTCCTTTTCTTTTGCTGGTAAAATAGGGACAGTTTTACTTTTTATTTTATTTTTTAAAATATTTTTATTTTATTTCTAGGAGAGAGAGAGAGAGAAAGAGAGAGAGAGAGAGAGAGAGAGAGACAGCGTGAGCAGGGGAGGGTCAGAGAGAGAGGGAGTCACAGACTGAAACAGGCTCCAGGCTCTGAGCTGGCAGTCAGCACAGAGCCCGACGCGGACCTGAACCCACAAACCGCGAGATCATGACCTAAGCGAAAGCCGGACACTTAACCGACTAAGCCACCCAGGCGCCCCGGGACAGTTTTATTTTTAAGGTTAGCAATATCATGAGGGATTTAGAAGTGCAAGAAATTTACGGGTGCTGGGGGAGGATACTGTGAGAGATAAAGAGGTAGGGAGAGGATTTAGAATCTACTGTACACCGGTGGAGAGGACAAAGGAAGAATGAGTAGGTTGGAATTAGCAGGTCAGACCGCAGTGCTGCCCCGAGAGTCTCAGTGAGGCTGATGGGCTGCCCCAAAGCAAAAATTGTCCATTACGGGAGTCCTGCCTTGGGCAGAAATTGCCGGTGTCCAGTTTCCCCGCCAGGCTCAGCGATTGGTTGGGAGCAGCCGGGAAGGGCGTGGCCTCCGAGTGCGGAACATCCTCCGGCAGTGGGCGGGTCTGGAGCAGTCCGCTCATCAGCTCTGGGCAGTGAGGTTCTCTCTTCAAGGGTGACCTGGGCAGTGCATCTCTGTGCCTGTCACACTGTTTCTGTGTTTTGTATATCATGCGTTTTAGCTAGTGTTAGACTAAGTTCTTCTACTGAGGCCTGAGAATTTTAGCAAATATTTCATTAAACCTCATCCATTTATTTTTCTGAAATTGGCATCTGTACCCAAATCGCTCTGCTCATTTGGGCTGTCTGTTTCCATAAGATGTGTGACTTAAGCAAAATGTGTCTGAGAGTCGTGACTGATCTCCGCCCCACAGCTGAGGCTGTGCAAAATAAGTGCTATTTCTGATATATATTTTTTGCTAGCATATTTCCTAAATCTTTTCCTCACAGTGTGTCACACACTGTTTACCAAGTAAGTCTATCCTTTTCTCTAAGATCAAGAAGAGTTTTTCAGGAAGTGTACCCCCCACCTCCAGCCTATTTGAAAGGACAGAAGGGCGAGAATGCTGACTCTGGGTAGGAAGAAGATAGATGGCTTTTCTCTCCATAAGCCTGGTTCTCCTTCCCAAGATGGTAATAGCAACATTCGCATTCTAATATATTCCCATCAGGAGGAAGCATCTGAGATCTCTGACTCAGCTCTAAACCCAAGCACACCATAGGGCCAGCATATCTGAGAGGGATGTTCAGTCTGCAGACACCTGCAGCATTTCATCTGCTTCTAAAAAGTGGTGAATTGGTAAACCAATTGGCAAGGCAGAAATAAATTGCCCTGAAGTGACTTCTGGGTTTTGCTCACTTCTTCCTCTCAGCGCTCGTCAGGGCAGAATATTTTCACTCTGAGAGGGAAGAACTGTGAAGAGATATCAGGAAAGCAGCTTTTAGCATTGAAATGACACCTTTTTAGATTAAAAACAACAACAGCAACGATGGATATTATGTGTGATTTGAAGACTAGTGGTTAAAAAACTGACTTTGAGGTGGCTTCTTTGAAAATGGCTCCCCTCCAATGCAGTTCCTCTAGAGTTTAATCTCGTGCCCACTAAAACGAGGCCTTCCATCCTTTATCCTGGAATCAAATCTGAATGTGCTTACTTGCGTGCACCCTTGGCTAAGGGGTTCCTTCAAATGACCTGGCCCATCCCGTCCACAGAGGTAAAGATTTTTTCCAAAGATGAAAATGTCGGGGTTAAGTAAATTACTGTGAATGTTAAAGATGATTAGTGTCCTTACAACTGTATAAGAGAGAGTACAGCTAAGAAAAAGCAGTGTTTTTGAGACTCCATTCTAAAAGGCAGTTGGTTGGGGCGCCTGGGTGGCTTAGTCGGTTAAGCGTCCGGCTTTCGCTTAGGTCATGATCTCGCGGTTCGTGGGTTCGAGCCCCGTGTCGGGCTCTGTGCTGACTGCCAGCTCAGAGCCTGGAGCCTGTTTCAGTCTGTGACTCCCTTTCTCTCTGACCCTCCCCTGCTCACGCTGTGTGTGTCTCTCTCTCTCCTAGAAATAGATAAAAATATAAATAAATAAATAAATAAATAAAGCAGTTGGTTATTCTATTTTCAGAAAATTAGTTGTGGCTACTATTAGTTTTTATCCATATCTTTCCAAGTAGGCTACCACTAAGTTTATTAGATATGAAACATAGCTATCTGTTCTCTACACAGCTCCAATGAAACTCTTGTCAAAGAATTGCATCAAGTTGGTGCCCAGGGCAAATGTTTACCATTGTAATAATTCTACAAGAGCAAGTTTTTGGGACCTGACAGCACATTTCCTGAAAAATTGCTGACGGACATCTGCTCCGTACAAGACTGTGAGTGTGGGTCTACGTGCTAGGGTTTACTCAGATACCCTGCTAATAGGAAGAAGCCTGATATGGTGCTATTTCCTTAAAGGGCAGCTCTTGAGAGTCCCTGTCCTGATTATGACCTCAGACAGCCACTTATCATGCTCTTGGTTGGCCATCTGGACCTAAAAATATTCTATTTCTATTACAAAGAAAGGGGAGATTCTGCAGTGGAAAAGTTTGAGTATTTCTGGAACTCAGTAGATTTAATACTGGAAGTGTTACCATTGAGTTAATTGTCCAATAGTTTTAGGTGAACCTAAGTTTTATATTTGAAATTGTACTCCCTAATGGAGTTAATGAAATTACAATGCTGGAGAAAGTAAGTTGATCCTTTATAATAGCACGTATAAAACTAGGTCTTCATTCTAGTTCCTTACCAAATCTTTAAATTGAGGCCATATTTTGCTCTATTTAGTTTGCTATTCTTCTTTTGGCACTTTGGTGAAATAGTACATATTTAAAGATTGGTATTTTGGAACTCTGCAAACCACATAAGTGTTTTTGCTGGGAGAAGTTATTTCTGTTAGTTGCCTTCTTTACTTACAAGTTGACTGTAAAACATCATGAAGTTTATGCCCTATATAAATTGCTTTAATTATGTAGGGTTTATGTAACTTATTCTTGTTTGTATAGGCTAAATGGGTGCGTGAATTCTTTTTCTAAGGAACTGGAGAAGCTTGTTTAATGCTGCAATAAATAAATACAACCACATTTAAATGAAAGTATTTAGTTTTACTGGCTGTACTTGAGTCTTGATCACCAAGATCATTGTCTTTGCATGACGATACTTCATTTTGGTAATTAAGTGGAAAGAACAGGCCAGTATTCTCATCAAAGCAGTCCCAGATGGCAAGTGTAATTCTTAGACTTCCAGTTTACCAACATAAGAATTCTTTCTACCCTCTCCTCTGTCCTACAGAAACAAACATGGCCCAGATGCTGTGATAAATGTGTGGGATTCATCCTATATTCTTGTAGGAACATTTGTCATGGCCAACTCTAATTTAAGACCAAAAAATGCTTTCAGCTGCTTTTATCCAGTTGCTAAATCAAATAACAGTATCAGAAAGAAATTCGAGGAATTTTGAAATGACCAAGGAGCTAATATATAATGAAAATTCTGGTGTCAAATAAAAAATGTCAGGATAATACCTATAACACTCACTTTTGTTTGCTTTGTATTCTACAGGCAAATTAGACTTTGTCAAATAAGATATAACAAGACTTCAAAAAATTTTCAAAATCTAATCATTGCCCACTTTAATTATAGTATTGTCTGGTCAACTGATAAGACCGTGGCACATAGTATTTAAGCTTCTTCTGGACATCCTCATTTTAGAGATTATCTCTATGTCCTTTCTGTTTTAATATGCTTCCATTTTACTGGTCTTAATCATTCACAGTATGCTGAATATGAAAAGTGCTGAAGAGATGTCACACTTGCTTTCCTTACTTATATATGTTTCAGGGTTGGTGATAGTATTGTCATGATGAAAATCCAGATCTCCTAAACTCCTGTGTTACTATATGGTATCTTACTCTTGGTTTGTCAAGGGCTTGAGTTATTTTCTTTTGGTAAATATTTATAGAGCATTCAGAAAGTGTCCTGGTTGATGATATGAGGGACATTTTAATTGTGAGTAGATAACAAGATGAGAAAAGTGTTGAGGAGAAAGGAATGAGACAGAAGATTCTTAAGCTCTTAGGGTAATCCCACTCTGCCTAATGCTTTCCTTACATTTGCATATATTAATTGGATTCTTATTTCTATGCTTTGTATATGAAAAATTTGGGGTTGGGCAAGTGAAAAGCACTATATGACCAGTTGTCCAGAAAAAGACTTCTGTGTTACAGATAGATAGTAAGTTTCTTGAGCAAATAGTGTAACTACTGGTGCATAATTGTCATTAGTTAGAATTTAAATTATGTGTTTTCTAGGCCTGGTATAACAAAGCACCACAAAATAGGGGCTTAACAGACAGAAATGTACTGTATCAAAATTCTGAAGCCAATAAGTCTGAAATCAGGGTGTGGCTAGGGCCATACCCCCTTTGAAATCTTGAGAGGAGACCTTTCTTTGGCTCTTCTTATCCTAGGCGTTCCTTGGCTTGCAGTTATAGCACTTCAGTGACACTCTTGTCTCATATGTGTCTGTATCTTCACATGGTTTTCTCTCCTTCTGTGTGTCTCTCTCCTTTTCTATGAGGACACAATGCATATTGAACTAAGGGCCTTCCCTACTTCAGTATGAGTTCATCTTGATGACTCCAAAGTCCTTTTCAAAGAAGGTCACATTCACAGGTACTGGGAGTTAGGACTTCATATCTTTTAGGGGGATATATTCAATCCAGAATCTCTATGTTTTGATTTCTCTAATCTAGACTCTTTGTTACAATACAGAAACAAATTCCCCCTGGCTATCTGAGCAGATGGGAATTTATTGTGAAGATATTGGGGAGTGACATAACAAATGGGAGACTGGAGGACTGATTGAGCCAAGAGGATGGATGGGAATCAGGGGTTCTCTGGGGGAGGATCAGAGAGAATTGCAGCCAAGGTCATGCCACAGGAAGGTCTGACCTCTAGTCTGCCCCCACACCATGATTAATCGGACTTCAACCATTGAATCAGCATCTCAGGAATAAATATCTGATTGAATTTAGAAAACTGACTGTGCCAAGAGTGAACTGAGGAAGAATCTGCCACCCTCAGTTTAGGATGTGGGAGGCTGCAGTGGGAGTGAGTAAGTTGGAATCGCTTTCTTGTTAAAACTACAGTAAATTGGGAATTTTCTCAAAAGAATGGTGGTGGTGCCAATAGGAAGAGGGAAGGAAGATTCAGATACTGGATCACCAAATATGACAAATGTTTGCTGGAGGAAGGTACAGTCTATGGCACCAAACTAAAACAATCAGCTTCTCAGGGATTAAAAAGATGCTCAGTTCATAAAAAGAGCAAGATTGGGCTCTGTCTTCTAAGTTATCCATCAGTTATCAGTACTAGAAGGAATACCAGTGACAAGCACATGTAATCTTAAAACAAGGAATTGGAAGATACAGATTTTGAGAGGAAAAAATGGTAACAGGGCATCCTCCTATGTGAGGACAATGGAAGGAAAAGGGTGATATCTGACTCCTGAGGAGACTTGGTTTTTCATAGTAGTTGAAGTTCCTATGTCTATAAAAATCATGGGAAAACTTTAAATAAAAACAGAGAATCTTCCAGTTTCAGGTGACCAAAAGCTACATCAAATTGGGGTAAAGGCAGCTTCTTTTATCCCCATGAAATTTTGGCTGAGAATCAAGTAGGTCACCTGTGAGTGGCAGTCATCTTAGGAGGAGCAGTGTCTTCACAAAGCCACTAGCAGCACACACAGCAGAAGCACATGCAATATATTGTCATGAGGGTCCCCCACATAACTAGAGAGATGCTTTAGGAGGGGTGAATGAAGATGGGACTGCTGGCTAAGGAAGAAGAATGCAGACATTTTAAAAGTTTAAGTTAGGTATATTTCTAATAAAGGATGCTGAACACACTGCCCGATCTAATCCTTCTCCTGTCTGTGGGAAGCTAAGATGTAAAAATACTGTACAAAATGCTTCGTGTCTACTTTTCTTGTAACACTGATAAGGTCATGCCTTTTCTCGGGGGAACATCAAGTCATGGTGCTCAGCCACTGTCATGTAACTCGCATTATTTCAAGAAGGGCTTATTCTCAGCTGTCTATTGTTTCTTCAGCAAATCTGTAATGGCCCTTGGTCTTAAGACAACGTTCGTGTCTAAATCCAAGGTGAATAGAATAGGTCAGAAGGCTATCTTGAGTTTCCTCCAGGGGCCACCACATCCAATAGACAAGACTGTCCTAAGGGCTGGTGTCAGGCTGGTGCTTTATTCTGCTCAGCCGCACAATCTAGGAAGGAAACAGTTCTGAGCAAATGATACTGGTACTCAAACTAACTGGGACACCCATTAGTAGTGTTCAATTCACCAACTCCCCCCATTTGTTTCCTTTTGTGTAACCACTATCTTTCAAAACTGAGAACGTATATATCCACTCACAGATCTGATAAATGTTTCATATGGTACCAGGTGTTCAAAAGTTTGTTTTTCTGCAATCTGGACCTTTAAAGTATGTGGTTGAATCATATTATAAGATTATTAATAATGAGGGTTGAACATATTTAAAGAAGAAATAATCATATTCAACATAATTTAAAATTTTTATATGAAGAAGAGAACTAACAAAAGAAGAACTAATCAATGAATAATTTAATGCTGGTGCCTTGATTATAGATGTAAGTGAAATTCTTCCTGAATTTGTAATTTGGTATTTTTAGATTTTGATGAAAAATGAGTTTAATGAGGGTCATTTTATTTAACTAAATATAGTTGAAAAATAAAGAAAATCTAAATTCTAAAAGTAGGTAGTCCATGAATAAAGCTTTGGTTGCGACTGTGGTAATACTGACATTGAAGTTGCCCTTATTTCTTATTTATTTTAGTTTATTATTTTTTAACCCAGAAGGTGACCTGATAGCACCTATTCATTTAAAAAAACATCAAATAAGCACCTGAAATGTGAACTGACTGCTTGAAATAAGAATTGAGCAGCAAGGTAAATAGATTAAAATATTTTGGTTAAGAAAGATGTTATTAGATAAACTTATTAGAAAAAACTGAATTAAATTAGATTCTTTATGGGACTCAATGTACCAGTCAGAGATCCATAAGAAACAGGAACCATTCTAAACAGTTCAGTCAAAAAGGAATTTAATACAGGGGATTAAGAGTTTATAAGATCCTTCCGAGATCTAAGAGAAGTTGGTTCTGGTTAACATGACTATAGCTAAAATATGGTGGTCAGGAAGAAGCTTATGCCCATTACCACCACTGGTGCTACTCAACTTGCCTCAGGCTCCCGGAACTGGTGAACAGAGCCCCAGATGAGGATCCCACTGGCCACAGACAACAGCATGAATCTACCCTACTGGCCAGCCTCTACAGCAGCAGGAGGTGCTCTCTGTCTCACCTCATCTTCCAGATCTCACAAGATACCATCTCATGGTGGAATGTATATCATATGTAGCTCCTTCCTGCTGGGGAGCGTGACAAATGCATGGTTTGCCTTCTGGCTCCCTTAACATAGGAGTCTTCATAGAAGGGGATGAAAATGGATGCTAAGTCCACATCTAGCACACTTAGTCTATTTTGAAAATTCATGATAGCCTCCTTTAGTTTTTTAGGAAGGTAACAAAAACATTAGGAAACCTTCCTGAAACGATTCTACATTCACAGGCAACTTCACAAGTGTCTAAAGTTTAACTTTGTCAGAATGTGACACAGTCCCCATGGATTAAAGGGCTTTAGACATATAATCTGAAATTTGTTTTTATTTTTTAATATGAATTAAAAAAATTTTTTTAAAGTTTATTTTTGAGACAGAGCTTGAGCAGGGGAGGAGCAAAGAAAGTGGGAGAATCTGAAGCAGGCTCCAGGCTCCGAGCTGTCAGCACAGAGCCTGAAGCAGGTCTCAAACTCACGGACCGCAAGATGATGACCTGAGCCAAAGTTGGCCGCTTAATGACTGAGCCACTCAGGTGCCCCTAAAATTTATTTTTAAATAAAATATTATCTTCTGTATTTAGTATGAGGAATATTACCACCTCAATTACAATGTTCTTGGTGACACTGAATCCAGTCTTACCTACTTGCTTGCTGTATTTCAAGATGATAAGTGACTAAAGATGCTGTTACTGCTGGTAATTCAATGTTTATCAAGTATTTACTAAGTTTTAGATGTTTCATAAACATAATTTTTTAATTTTCACAACTACCCAATGAAACGACATTACTATTCACTCCATTTTCCCACAAGGAAACTCAGAATTAGATTAATTGCCTTTTTCAATGTCATACAATCCACCGAATATATCCTTCTGTCTTCTCCACCTTGGCAAATACTGTCATCTACCAAATTGCTCAAGTCAAAAATCTCAGGCATTCCCCATATTCTTTTATCTTACTCCTACATCATACCCAACTGCAAGTGCTATTGATTGTATCACCAAAGTATGTCTAAAATCTACCTCCTCTATCATCTCAGTTATCACTCTGGTCCAAGCCACCATCATCTTGTGAATCTCTCACAAAACCCCTGACTGGTCACTTTGTCACTACTCTTGCCTCTCTGTAGTCCATATTCTGTTTTGCAGTGAGAGTGAATTTTTCTGTTTAAAACATTTGAATGGCTTCTCACTGTACTTAGAATAAAATTCAAACTTCTTTCATGATGTTTCTCTTACTTACCTCTACAAACTCATCTTATTCTCTCACCCTTATCCACTACACCCCATCCACACTGACTCTATTAGTTTGCCAGGACGGCCATAACAAAGTATACAGGTTGGATGGCTTAAATGATAGAAATGCATTTTCTCACAATTTTGGAGGCTAGAAATTGAAGATTAAGTTGCCCAGCAGGGTTGGATTTTTCTGAATGCCTTGAGGAAAAGATTTGTTCCAGGCCTCTCTCTTTGGTTGTTAGATGGCCATCATTTCCCCACGTCTTCATATCATCATCCATCTGTACATGTCTGTGTCCAAATTTCATCTTATTAAAAGAACTCTAGTCATATTGGTTCACAGCCTCATTTTAAGCCAAATACTTCAATAAAGACCCTATCTTCAAAGTTGGTCACATTCTGAAGTACTGGGGATTAAGAAGTCAGCATGAATTCTTGGGTGGACACAATTCAGAACATAAAAGTGGTATTCCCATTTTCAGAAAATGTGTGGTTCATTCTGATCTTGGGGTCTTTGGATTAGGTATGTTCTTTACCTTGAGTGCTATTCTTGCTTCTCATGTTATGTCTTCTTACCATAAAGAAACAAAATAAAACAAAATAAAATAAAATAAATAAAAAATCACAGTCAAGGTACCACAGTAGATAGAAGCCAGGGTGAGGAGAACATATGGTGATCATAAGTAAGATTCCTATGTCCTTCAATGTCACTGTTAATGACAGGTTATCTGCTGGGATTTCCCAAATCTGCTAACGCAGAGGACCTGTGAAGTACTGGGCATAACTTGCCATGTCTGAGTTATAGAACACCTCATTGTACAACATTGTGACAAATTGTCAATGTTTTGTGAGGATGCTTAAGGCTCTTTAGTGTAACTGTAGATGCTTTCACTAAGTGCCAGGCATGAATGCGAAAGCAGCATCAGTTCATACTTCCTGGAATCTCTGTCCCTCTTTTGCTCAAATAAAGATAAGAGAAATGCTAGGGGCAAAAGTTTAGCAACTTTATGATAGTCGGTATAGCATTTCCATCCACTCCCTGAGAAATGAAAGAGACCACCCACAAGAAATTGTTCATGAATTTGCTGAGAGCTAATTTCTCTCTCTAAGGGTCACTTATTGACATACAGGGCGGGCAAAAAAGGCTCTCTGAGCAAAACTGTCCTGCTAGTTTCCATGGACACAGATACTGCTTCAGTGTTTGATACATGCAAATGCACAGAATCTCCAAATGGTCTTGCACCAATTCTGTGTGGAACCAAGCTTAATGTTTATTTGGAGACATACAAAGAATTATACAGAAATTACAGTGTTTTACTTAGAGACATGCCTACCAATTAATTCTTTTGAAGACAAGTGATTTTCATTCTGACTGAAATTGATTGTTATTTGCAAAAGTCAGAATGTAATATTTTGCTTTATGCTAATTAAAGACAAATCCTGAATGCCAAGTATCATGCATGCCACCACTCCCCTCCCCCCATACCATTATCCATGGCAACTATCATTAATTGATCTTGATCTTTCCCATTAAACCCAAGTTTCAGGCTCCATCTAAATATATCATTTTAGGCATCAATCAGCCAGTTTTTCTTTTCCCATTATGTGGAAAATGAGGCCAGCTTATAGTTACATAAAATGTGAGTCAGTATATTTCAAACTATATAGATTTTATTGCTGGATTACTTAGTCTAAGATTTTTTTAATGCTTATTTATTTTTGAGAGAGAGAAAGAGAGTGAGTGGGGGAGGGGCAGAGAGAGAGGGAGACACAGAATCCAAGGCAGGCTCCAGGCTCTGAGCTGTCGGCACAGAGCCTCACACAGGGCTCAAACCCACAAACCACGAGTTGATGACCTAAGCTGAAGTCAGCCACTCAACTGACTGAGCCATCCAGGTGCCCCTCTAATATGCTATTCTAGAAAGGACTAAAATACACAGAACCTTCTAAAGTCACTTGGTCACAGAGCCCCTTTTTGATGCAATATCCTTGAGTTTTTGTTTTTTGTTTTTTTTTTTAATAAAACTTGGGAAGCACTGCTGTAGTAATTTACCACTGAAGGATTTTTCCACTTGAGGCTTTTGATCTTTCTGGGTGATCCAGGTGGCCATTCCACACTTTGTAGTCATTAGTTTTTTTAAATAATGATTAGATTTTAGTCATATGCTAGAAGAATATGCTTAGTAACAAGCCAGCCTAGAGTATCATACTGTATTCACATTTCAAAGAGGAATATTTTCTTGTAAACCGTTTTCATTGATTATTTATTCCTAGCCAAAATGTTCTAAACACTTACATCTCATTTAAGTAGAGACATGTAACCACATATTCCAGTTTATGCTTGGAGTAGACCCAGTTTATACCTGCTTTTCTATTGTAATCATTAATGCTACTCCATTTTACCATCAAAAGTGCCTTCTTGGATGATAAATTAATTAAATGATCTCCTTACATTTAATTCTCAAACAATCTGTGCTAACATTGGTATTATAACCCTCATTTACTAATGAATAAATAGGGCTCAAGGAGACTTAAAACTGGCTTGAGTCTGCACAGGTAGGACATAGCTGAGCCAATATTCAAACTAGGTCAGCCTTACCTCAAAGCTCATGCTCTTGAATGAAGTACTGCACTGCTTATGTCAATATCTGATGTCATTTAATAACCAGGAAATTATATGAGAAGCATTGTCTGCATTTTGAAGATGAAAATATTGAGAAAACCATATACTTTAATTTATATACTTGAGGTCAGTTATATTGAGAATCTTACCTTTTGTTGTCTTTTACATGGTAGTCCCTGCCTTTAAAGGTCAGCCCCACAAAATAAGGCAGGCCAACAAGATGACTGGCGATTACAGCTACAGAAAGAGCTTCAAGTAGGGCCTTATGCCAGCTCTGAGCTGGGACCTAGTAGATCAGGTCATGATGCTGATCTCTCTCCTAAATATTTACCCATTTAGAATAGCTATTTGCAGTAAAATTCAGAAGGTCCAAATTATTAAAATCAGACTCCTCAACATTATAGGAAACAAGAAGAAACTCAGATGAGCAAATACTTGGTGTACAAACGGGATATGATAATGACTCAAATTACAAAGTTATTCTTATTAGAACAATACTGAGAACAGTCTCATTTTCTAAAAATCGGAGTCTCTATTATTTAATTGAATGTTTGATTTATGAAAATATATTAGAGTCATCCATTCTTTAGAGTATTTAATGATCCATTTAAGCTTATGCACTTCAAAACAAAGAATTCCATTTGTACTATTGTAGCTAGGGTTTCTAATTTCAAAATTTCCAGAAAATTCTGTATAAAGCTAACTTTTTATTTTAACAACACTACTTTAAGTGGTAATCACATATTATGGTCTAGTCTAGTCTAGGAGTCCTCAACCTTGGTGCTATTGATATTTCGGACGGGATAATTCTTTGCCTTGGGTATTATAGGATGTTAATTAGCATCCTGTCTCTACGCACCAGATGCCAGAAACACCTTCTCCACGGTCATGACAATAAAAATTGTTGCCAGATATTGCCAAAAGTCTGGGGCAAGGGAAGCAAATTGTCCAGTTAAGAACCATTGGTCTACATGCTTCCTCTTTGTTATCCTAGGAAATTGACTAGGTAGAGAATAAGGGAATTAATATTAAACATAAAACTCTGATTACATTCAGTACCAGTTCAAAATTTCTTTAGAAGCTAGAGTCCTGGTAAATTTAAGAACCTGAGGAAGGGGCTGGGTTTTGGCCAAAGTTAGGGGTGGCTTGGAAACCAACCTGAGGTAAGAAAGGGATGATGAGAAAGATAAGGTCTATTAGCTACTGGTTGCTCAGGTTTCCAGAACCAGCACACAATCTTCATAAGATCTCCCACGTAGGTCTTTCCCTTCTAGCAGTGGTTAGGGCTCTCTGAGATATGTCCCCAAATCTCCAACGAAAGTTCGCATCATCCTAGTCTTTTTCCCTGCCCCTTTGTCCTGTCCTCTGAACTCTTCTTTCACAAATGCAAAGCTTCTATTGTGCAGCTCATAGTGAATGGACAGTATTGTACATGTTAGGGATGGAGTTCAGAGATTAAAAAACTATGCTTCCATGGGGCATTTTCATTTGGGGTCATTCCTAAATTTGGGTTCGTCTTCCTCTACCCTTGTATTCTACTTTTCGTCTCTTCCTCCAATGAGACAGGTAATGATTTGGATTCCTCCAGATTCCCCAATTCCAACCTTCTTCAGCCATCTTCCAGATCAGTCAAGGATGAGAGGAGCCATGGCAGAGGCAACATGAGGAAGCCCTCAGTTATTTTAGTGTTCTATTTTCCATGTCTGTTTGTGATGACAAAGTGGTAGCATTTCAAGGGCAGATATCTTGGGAAAAAGGCTATTTAAGGGGGCTTTGTGGCATTTATTTATTTTAGTGCAGTTCATAAAGGTAGTATTTGGAGGCCCTGATTTTAGATTTTTGTCTATGTTAAAGACCTGAATGATATTTAAGCCTCATCCTCCTCTTCCACCCTTAATTGGCTCTCAGGTAAGAGATAATCTAATCGTTTTATATTTAGAAAAGTTGGCATTTTATCTGTCACTGTATTTTACATTTTTAATAAAAATAAAGCCAATGGTGAGACTGTTAGATATCAGTCACAGGCCTATATAGAGGTTCTTACTTCAGAGACGATACATGTATTTGAATTTAAAGATTGGGAAAATTATATAAAAGCAGCCAGTTTTCCTATTGCTTTCCTGAACTCTTTGGATGGGACGGTCCACACAAATGGGAGCTCAGTGTGTGGAAGGCCATGCCATTTCTTGAAAGCTTACAACTACGGACTAGATTTCAAAATGTCATGATGAAAATATCCTCTATTAGGGATGAATCAAATGTATGTATTACTTTTTTAAAACTTGAGCTTATTTGAGAATGTTAATAGTCATGAGAAACCTGTGATCAATGTTTTTCAGAATCATTTTAAATAGATATTCCCATCACTGTTGAGAAGCTAGAAAAAAATCGTTTGTGTGTTTACTTTATGGGGACTATACAGTGAAATTAAATGAGTTAGCATTTTTTTTCCAGGAGCATTCCTTCTGAAAACTGGTAAGCAGAAGAATTTAGTGGTTAATTATTACGCATTTATTTTGGAAAGCCAGACACAGTTTTAAACATTCATTTTATTTGCAGGAATTGTGCATGGGAACCACAGAATGATAACATTGCATTCTATTCTACACTAGTAACTTGTTTCTAAAAAATAGGTTGCTGAAATTGTAAGCCTCTTCATAAAGAATGTAGGTTGTGGGAATGTATATTAATTTGAGATAGAGAAAGTTAAAAAATAATATTCTCAAGGTCATATGCAAATAGGCACTAAGTAAGGGAAAGTTTCTGAAAACGTCATATGACAATAATAATTAGAGATCTGAATGTCAGAAATTCAGAAAATGGACCAGCTACTTAAAAGGCAAAGACAGATAAAACACATGTGTATTTTCATGGTCATTCTAAAGACAGAGGAGTAAACTATTAAGGTGAGTGCTTCAAACAGGCACAATATCTTTGCTACGGAGCATTTTTCACTTCTCTGCTCTTGTTTTCCCTTAATTTTCAAAATGGGAAACAGCTGCTTCAGTGGCAAAATGCATTGTAAAATGCAAGAATTGTCAAAGAATGCAATTGCTCTATGACATTCAATTTGAATCTTGATGTACCTATCTGAAGCAGATTAATACCAATAAGTTGTGGCAATGACACATTCTAAAATCCAGATGTGTGCTTCTGCTTTCATAGTATAGTATTTTCCCTGAAGACAGTAGGCAATCCAAATGCAAGCATGCTTCACCCAGAAAGCACAGTGTCTGCAGATTTTTTGGGTTTCATTATAATAACCTAAAAGTGAGATCACAGGAAATGTATTAGTGAATAATGGATCATCAATTGAAATTGATTAGCTAGCATAAAATCACCCCTCCACATAAATCTTTCTAAGGAACAATCACCTCTAGCTTGAAAAATATACATGTTTATCCTTGCAGGAGAAGACAATGAAATATTTAAAGTATTCTGTTTGCTAGACAAATGATTCCTTCAAGCCCCTAAGCCTGCCTTAAGCTTTCTGAAAAATATAGCTAAAAAAATATAGCTGATATTTTACCTTCTTTAGTAATCTTTCCTGCAACAGAAACCAAATTCCTTTTCAACCTGGAGTCGAGTAGGAAGCTAAGAAAAAAAAGACAAAAAAGATATAGAGCTAGCATTTCTCCATTTTAAGACCAAAGAAAGGAACATGATAAAGTCATGGTTGCCTTTCACAGGAAAATAGCTTTATAGAGGCAACTGGGAAAGCAGTCCTCCATCTTTAAAAGGAAAGAATCATTGCAAAGCTCAACTACAGCAAAGTCCTTGAGTTCAAGTTTTATTTTATTTGGAGGGAAAATATCCTAAGTACTAGGAATTTGTATTCTTTTCCTCTTACCCCAAATATTGTTCTGAAAAATATGCCATGGTTGCATAGTCCTTCAGACGTTGTAGAAGGATCTTTATTTGACAAGGATATTTTCAGAAACTCAGACGCCAAGATAGTATCCCATGATTTTGCTACAGCCCAGAGAGTCTACTGAGTCCATACACTGTAGACTCATGAGATGTGTAGTTCACTGTTGGGCCACAGGGTGACCCAGAAATGCAAATACTCAATTAGTTCTTGAGGGTAAATGACTTCTATGATTCCTTATGCTTTACTTAAAACATAGGAGAACTTAAAGGGTTATTCAAATTTGGTAAACTAAAATTGGTTCATTATGGGAAATTGCCAAGGGCTCTAATTCTGAATTGTAGCAAGAATGCCAGCTGCCACATGACCCTGGATAACAATGAAAATTTCCTACATCACATATGTAGATAGTTAGAAAACATGCTTTATTTTTAAAGAAAAATTCGTGGTCAAGATGTTATCAGTATTTTCTTGAACTAGTCTTTTCGATTGCTGCTCTCTGCTTAGTGTTATTTTTAGCAATTCATTTTCAGTTAACTCTACATGTGAAGTAATGCATATCTACATGAACGATATTTGGGGGTTACATTTTTTTCCTACAGCTAGACTTTAAGGACTGTATACATTGTGGTTCAAACAGACTTATCATATTATTATTGCTAAAAAAGATGTATCCATAATTCCTCTAAGATTTATTTGGTCTGAATTGAACAATTCAGCCATATGTTAGTCTTGGTGCCTTTTTCCTTTGAGTTCCTTCTTTGCTTTTTTTCTAAATAGTTAATTCCTTTTTTTTTTTAATTTTTTTTTAATGTTTTATTTATTTCTAGGAGAGAGAGAGAGAGANTGTTTTATTTATTTCTAGGAGAGAGAGAGAGAGAGACAGCGTGAGCAGGGGAGGGTCAGAGAGAGAGGGAGTCACAGACTGAAACAGGCTCCAGGCTCTGAGATGGCAGTCAGCACAGAGCCCGACGCGGGGCTCGAACCCAGGAACCTCCAGATCATGACCTAAGTGAAAGTCAGACGCTTAACCGACTAAGCCACCCAGGCACCTCCTAAATAGTTAATTCCTTTAAATTACTGCTCATGCAGTGATTTGCACATAAATGCTTATGTAACCTATTTTGTTCATATTTGTTAAAACGTTTCAAAGCATAGTCAGGATGGGAGGCTCATATTCTTTCTCAACAAATAATTTTTTGTTTTTGCATTTTATAAAAGAACATAAATACAACCTACCTTATTGCGGAAGGGTGTGTTATATAATGTATTTTCGTTGCGGGCACTTTCGTTACCTAGAAATACAAACTCTGTTACTATTTCTTCAGCTGTTCACATATTCAATGATTCATTTATTTGGTACTTTTTAAAAATAATATATGCTATGAGTAGGATATGGGTAAGGAGAAAAACTACTAAAGTGATAAAAAGGGCAAGTTGAAAAGGCACCCATGGCAAGGATGCTATTAATTTCTCCTGCCCAGATAGTTGACCACAGGATACAGAGAGGAGTTGCTTCAGTTCAGAAACAATCCAACACCTTCGAATAACAACCCTCACTAAATTATGCCTTCTTCTTTTTGTTTTTCTCCATTTGCCACGATCAGTCAATCACAAAGTATGCTATTTTATGAAAACTTGTTCCTCCTATTCCCCATCGGCCATGGTTCCTCCTGCCTTTACCACAGGCTTTCCATTTTCCACCCCAGCCAGCCACGTGGCTCAGTTCTACTGCTCTTCTCCGTTTCCACAGTCACTGCTCTGGTTCAGACTGTAGACAATTGCTTCTAGATTAGTCAGAACTTCCCAGCTGGCCTCTGGCTCCTCTTGATCCTGCCAACCTTCTGAATACATTCCTTCTTACCACACTGAAGTGAATCACCCTTTCATGTGCTACTCCAATTGCATTTACTCTATCAAATAACTCCCACTTATCGAGCATCAGCTCCCATTTACACATATCACCATCGGCCTTTATAGTAACTCTCCATGGCAGAATTCTTACCTACATTTAACATATGAGGAAACAGGCCTAAATAGCTTATGTGATTTCCTGAAGGCCGTAACTGGTAAGCTGTGAAGGGCCAGGTTACAGTTCAAAGCACATGCTTCTTGTATTATGTAACAATGCCTCTACATTGCTATTCTAGAATCACCTCAAATTTATTTTGGATGTCAAGTGGTTTTGCATAGACACATAAAGTCTTGACATGACTTTTTGTACTGGTCTGCCTAATCATATCAGGCTTACATTAATACTGAAACTGATTTACCATGTGCTTTGCTGTAGTCTGAAAATCTTCAGTAAATACCGAAAACTTACCATTTGGATGGTGCACAATGGTGAGTTTATCTAGAAGACAGAAAAAGCATATTCTACTGAGTTTTGGTCAATATTTATCTTAAACTTTCTTCTTTGTGTTTTTTTTTAAATGTATTTCTGAGAGAGAGAGAGAGAGAGAGAGAGAGAGAGAGACAGTGTGAGCAGGGGAGGGTCAGAGAGAGAGGGAGCTACAGAATCTGAAACAGGCTCCAGGCTCTGAGCTAGTTGTCAGTGTGGGCTCGAACCCAAAACTGTGAGATCATGACCTGAGCCAAAGTTGGACGCTTAACTGACTGAGCCGCCCAGGAGCCCCTAAACTTTCTTCTTTCTATTGTTTGACTACTTCTTGTCTTTGAGGCAACTATGAAATTTCAGTTTGTTTAAAAAAATACTAACCTCCAGCTACAAAGTGTGAAACCATGCCTCTTACTACGTTTGTATATTTTCCTTCTCATTATGGTATTATGATTATGGTGTTATGATTTTAGATATGTTAGATACTTAATCAAAGATTGCTACTCTGCTTTGATAGTCTTTTTTGCCTCAGGTACTCATTGTCTTTTCAGATTAACATTATTCAGTACATACAGTACAAATATACTCTTTTTGATGACTTTGACAAACCTATACACCCATGTACCCATCACCTAGTTAGGATAGAGAACATTTCATCTCTATGGAAAATTCTCTTGTGCCTCCGACATCAATTCTCACCCCACCATTATCTATAGTGACCCTGATCTGATTTCTATTGCTATACATTAGTTTTATCTGGAATTTCAGATAAATGGAATTTTATACAACGTATTCCTTTGTATTTCATTTAGCATAATATCTGTGAGATTCGTTCATGATGGTGTGTTAGTAGATATTTCTTTCTATTGTTGAGTAATATTCCACTGTATGGATATACTACAGTATAATTATCTCTTCTTCTACCAGACATTTTGATTGTATCTGATTTGGCTATTATAAATGAAACTGCTATAAATTTTGTGGACAAGTCTGGACACACATAACATTTTCAATTGCTTTTTTGGAAAAAATACCCAAGAGTGGCTTGTCTAGGCCATAAGGTAGGTGCATATTTAACTGTTCCAAAGTCATCACACCACTTTCTACTTCTGTTAGCAATGTGTGCAATGTATATCTGGTTGTTCCATGCTAATCACTTCATTCTGACAATATCTAAAAATTCTAGCCATTATACTTGTTGTGTATTGATATCTCATTTAGTTTAATTTGCACTTTCCTGACGATTAATGGAGTTGAGCACATTTTCACATGTTTACTGGCCATCCATTTTTGTGAACCAAGATTTAGATGCTAGATGTACTCTTTGGTGCTGGGCTGTCCTTGTTTCAAGGCCTTTTCAGCAGACAGGGTTAAAGAAATATATACGTTTACACACACAACTATATTTCTATGTTTATTTGTAATATATATAAATATATATATATATTTATAACCAGGAGTTGTTATTTTTAACTCCAATTCCAATTTAGAATGATAAAATCATTCCAACTTTCCTTCTTTCCTTAGTTGTTACCTTACCCCTTTGTCTGACAATAGGAAATCTGATTCTTACTACCCACAGTATATTTATTTACTCAATCTTAGAATATGAAAATGGTAGTTTTTGAAATTGCTAAACTATACTCCTATAGAGAAATAAGCCTACTTACTAGAGTACAGAATACATTTTTATATATTGATTTTTTTTCTTTTATTTTTATCCTTGGAATATACTGTTTTCTATATTTATGTTAGTTTTTCTTCTATCTCCCTTCAGTGTGGAGATGTTTTTTATTTGGAATACTTCTTGGTTAATTTTCTTCTGCTCTTACTCCATTTTACCGCCTTTCCAGATTCATTTTTGTTGAATATGTAAAATATTAACAAAGTTCTGAAAGTACATTCTGAAAGAGGTACGTTCAGAGAGGTGTAATTTTTTAGTTAGTTTTGTAAGTTTTGTTTTTTAATTATTTTGTTCTTTTTGCCTAAGTTGTTAAATGTATTGGCAAAAAATTAATTATATTTCATTAGTATCTCTTTAATATCTGTAGGATCTGTTGTGATAGCCTCACTTCACTTTCCCAGTATGGTAGCTCTTGTTTTCCCTTTTTTCCAGTTCATTTTTGTCACAGTTTTATCAATTTTAGTTATGTTTTCAAATAAATAATTCTTGTTTTTGTTAATTGTTTTCTGTTGTTCAACTCTTTCATTTTTTATTGATTTTTGATCTGAACTTCACAGTTTTTCCTCTTACCATTTTTTCGATTTAGATTGCTTTGTACTTTTCAGTTTCTTTGTTTGTTTGTTTGTTTGTTTATTTTCTTTCTGAGACAGAGAGAGACAGAGCTTGAGTGGGGTCGGGGTAGAGAGACAGGGAATCACAGAATTCAAAGCAGGCTCCAGGCTCCAAGCTGACAGCACAGAGCCCAACGCGACGCGGGGTGGGGCTGGAACCCACGGACAGGCAGTGGGATCATGACCTGAGCCGAAGTCAGCCGCCCAACCAACTGAGCCACCCAGGTGCCCTGTACTTTTCAGTTTCTTGAAGTAGAAACCCACATTGCTGATCTTAAACTTTTCTTCTTTTCTACTATAATATTTATAGCCATAAATGTACCTCTAAGGACTACTTTAGCTGGATTCCACACATTTTGATATATTGTATTTTCATAATCATTTAGGTTGAAACATCTTCTTGTGATTTCTTATTTGACCCATGGGTTATTTTGAAATGTACTTAATTCCTAACTATTTTGAGAGGTATTTTTAATTTCTTAATTAAATTTTAATTTTTTTTGTTGTGGTAAGAGAATATAAGATTTCAAAAGACTGAAATTGTTCAGAGAACATACTCTGAAGATTTCAAATCTTGTGAAACTTGTTGAAACTTTTTAAATAGCCCAGCATATGTTCTATTTTGGTATACCTTCCATGTACACTTTAAACAAACATGTACTCTAATTTCTTTCCATGTCAAGTCCTGTAAATGTCAATAGATTCCCTATTTAGTCACTCCTTAAAAACGTTTTTTTTATTCATTTAAATATGTTTATAAGAGTTGCTTTGAAGTTTTTGTCTGTTAAGATCAACAACAGAAACATTTCAGTTTTTGAGAGCTTTTTCTTTTCTATGAATCACATTTTCTTTTTTAAAAAAATTAATAGTTTATTTTTGAGACAGAGAGAGACAGAACACTAGCTGGGGAGGGGCAGAGAGAGAGGGAGACACAGAGCCTGAAGCAGGCTCCAGGCTCTGAGCTGTCAGCACAGAACCCAATGTGGGGCTGGAACCCACGAACCGTGAGATCACGACCTGAGCCGAAGTCGGACGCTTAGCCAACTGAGCCATCCAAGAGACCCTGAATCCCATTTCCTTAATCTTTGTATGTCTTCTTTTTTTTTTTAAAGAAAAAAATTGATTACTGGACATTATAGATAATCAGCTGTATAGTCTGGATCCTATAATATTCCTTTAATAAGTGTTTGTTCTTATTTGAGCAGGCAGTTTGATTATTGGCATGAACTTGTATAGGCCTGCTTTTATGCTTTTTTCAGTGTTGTCCTATAGACAGCCCAAGGTGTCTTCTAAAGCCTATACCGGGCCTGAGCCTACAAACTGTCATCCATGTGTATCTCATAGGGTTTGTTAGTGCAGGTCTAGAGGAGATCTCACACTAAGTCATGGTCTTTAACCATTATATCTCTTGGATGTCACAGCAGGATACCAGGTGTTTTCATGTGTTAGGGAGATTTTTCTGCTCTGGTAGGGAAAAATCTCAAACACCCACAGTCTGGCTCTTCCTGGTTCTGCTTAAACTATAGTGACTCTGTTCTGCTTTCAGTGTCCAGAAACTGTTATCTGGTATGCATGAGTGGTCTTGCTCATCTCTTGGCCACAGACTTGTGGATTCCCTCACTCTCTCTGAAGCTACTTCTCTACACAGTTACCTCCTCTTCAATGACCCACCACAGACATTCCAGAAGCTCCGGTTGCCCTGAACTCTGATCTATGCCTCTTTTCAACAGGATTGCCTTGCTTTGCATGACTGTACTCAGGAAATCAGTCTCCTGGGCAGTCATGAGAGACGCCTCGTAAATTCTGTTACTAGAATTATGATCTTAGACTGCTAATTGCCTGCTGCCTGAAATCACCTGCCTCATATTTGCCTAGTATTAGTGTTGTATACAGTGGGAGGGTTTGTCTGGTACTACTTTATCCCATTTTGGTTAGAAGGGGAACTAGCTGATTCTTAATTAAGACACCAGTGTTTAAAAGCATTAACTTTGGATTAAAAAAGAACTAGGCTGTAGTTTCTAATCTGTGTGTTTTGTGGCTTCTTAGTTTGTTTCTTTTTTTTTTTTTTTTTCAGAGAAAGGGTGCAAGTGAGCGAGGGCTAGAGAGAGAGAGAATCCCAGGAGGGAGAGAGGGAAATAGGGAAAGAGAGAGAGAGAGGAGCAGGGCTCATGTTCACCTGATGTGGGACTCGAACTTATGAACTTGAGATATGACCTGAGTTGAAGTCAGATGCTTAACGACTGATCCATCCAGGTGCCTTGGGCTTCTTAGTTTCTTACAGTCTTAGTTTCCCTATTTATAAAATGGTAATAATGTCTATCTCAAAGGGTTATTATAAGAAATTAAAAAGATAATACTAAATGTATAGTAAGTAATCAAATATTACCTGCTACTACCACTACTGAATATTCCTTAGCAAAAGTGTATATATACTTTTACTACATATTTTTTATATTGTTAAAATTGTAATCTTTTTCCACATTAGAATAGAGATCTGTAGAACTCAGTTATCTGTAAATTATCCCTGTGTTTATGAGCATAATTATTTTAGAAAGTATATTTCTGTTTTTAGAAAACATTTCTAAGACAGCTTAAAGAATTTTCTGTGGAAGAGTAGATAACAATTTAATAATATGAAAATAATTTTTTCAGGGTAAATTTCAACATGAAGCACTAGCTAAAATCTATGCAATCTTATTGAAAATGGAAGAGATAGAAATTTCAAGCTTTGCTAGTGGTTGTTAGCTTTTAATTATCTGTGCAGGGGTAAGGACTTGGGGAAAGAGAGGTCTGATAGTGACAACATAATTTATTTTCAATTTTGGAATGTGCTATTTATCTTTGGAGAAGATTTACCACCTTAATAATGTTTGGTTTGTGTTAGCATTAAAGCAAGAGTCCCCCCTCCCTGCCGCCCGTCCCCCCTCCCTGCCCCGTTAGAGTGACTGTAAATTATTAGCAAGGGAAATCTGCATTGCCAAGAAGCATGCTAGCTGCAGGGGAAGGCAACCTGAGGTTTACCATTTAAAATGATCCACATGTGGACAATTGTGCAAACTGAGTATATTGAGAATATTCAACCTTATTAAAAAAGTATGACTTCTTAATAGTTCAGTACTCTGTATAATGGCTCATTATATAGAGTACCGAATATATATATATATATATATATATATATATATATAACTGGAATGGAATTATTTGCAATTTTCATAGAAACCAAAGGAAAGAATCTAGCATTTATTGAAGGTTCATTCTGGGTCAAAGAAGGTGAAAAATATTTTACATGTGAACTTATACAACCACTTCCAGATATATCTATAATCACTCCTATTTTGCAGACAAGGAACCTGAGTACCAGGGATTAAGATGCTCGCCAGTCCTGCAGCTGGGAAGTGATGGAGCGGATTTGACTTCAGGCTTGGTTGACTCCACAGCCCTTACATTTTCTACTTCATCACTCTATCACTTTTGAATAACAGACAGATCTTACTTACCAGAGACATTTTCTTCTTCTGGCCTTTTCCCAATGATGCAGTCTCGGAGTTGGCGTAATTTTTCCTTAATGAGAGAATGACCAGAAAATAGAAGTGAGGATTTATAAGTTTGTCATAGATCAAAATGAAAACATCAACTACTGTCATTAGGACCACCATGACTATGTAGCACCAATTTGATATTTACAGCATCCCAATCAGCCATCCCAGACACTTTGAATGCATTATCTTAATTAATTTTCACAACTTCATGAAGCATATATGCCATCATCTCAGTTTACAGAAATAGAAGCTGAGATTCAGAGAGGTTAAGTAACTTCCAAATCACAGAGTTGTAAGTGGTAGAGTCGGCATGGGGACCCAAAGCCCAGTTCTTTTGGGAGTGGCTTTCCTGATCTAACACCAGAGTGGGCTACCTTGGCTATATGGTGTCCAAAAGCAAAAGTGTGACACAGTGGTGATTTGCTTCTGCGTGAACCCATCTCTAGCCTCTGTAGGGCACAATCTTCCTTACATATTTCTTTTAAGAACTAGGGCCTTGGAAGCAAATGATACATAACTGGATTACCCTTCTTAGCTCATCTGTGATCTTTCTTTGCTTTCCAAAACTTTCTAGGTTGAACATTTATTATCATTTTATCCAAAATGTAAAACAAGCTAACATGAAAAAAAAATCTCCTTTTAGAAGAGAATCTATGAATAGCCTTTTTTTCCTAAGAATTTCCCTTGAAACCTAGAAACCATGCTTCCTAAAAAGAGAGTTGTTTTCACTGCCTTAAAGATCTTCTTCTATGAGTGGAGTAAATACTCTTCTTCAGGCATTCACTGGTTATGGGCAGGAGTGAGGGGAGTAAAAGGCAGTTTTTCCCTTCTCAGCCTTCTCACTTTCAACTCTAGGGATTCTACATGGGTCTTCATTACGCTAGAAACTCTTCCATTATTAACTTTATGGTTATGCCACTTTTCCTCTTATTTTCTTAGGATAATACCTGTATCAATAATTAATAATAATAATAATATAACATCACAGTTACCCCTGACAGCTTTGTACCTCAGGGTACAAATGAATGTTTTTGCAAACTATAGGAGTTATATTGAAAAGTGTGTGAAGGGACACGTGGGTGCTTAGTCAGCTGAGCGCCTGATTTCAGCTCAGGTCATGATCTCAGGGTTTGTGATTTCAAGCCTCACATTGGGTTCCCTGGTGTCAGTGCAGAGCCCACTTTGGATCCCTCCTCTGCTTGTGCTCTACCAAAAATAAATAGATATTTTTTAAAAGAAAAGTCTGTGGAAATGACTGTATATATATATATATACTATATATATATATACTATATAATATATATATACTATATATATTATATAGTATATATATACTATATACTATATATTATATACTATATATATACTATATACTATATATATATGTATATTAGGAAAATGAGGAGAAAATCCATTTTTCTGTTATTCTGAATATTGTCCAGCCCCTTATGTTAAGGACTAAGAGAACACAGGGAAAAAAACTCCTTGACATTGATCTTGGCAATAGGTTTTTGCATATGACACCCCAAAGCACAAGCAACAGAAGCAAAAATAGACAAGTAGGACTATATCAACCTGAAAAGCATCTATACAGCAAAAGAAACAATAAAAAAAATAAAAAGGCTATCTACAGAATGGGAGAAAATATGTGTAAATCATATATCTGGTAAGGGGTTAATATCCAAAATACATTAAGAATTCAAAATAACTCAATAGTGGGGTGCCTGGGTGGCCCAGTCAGTTAAGTGTCTGACTGGCTCAGATTATGGTGTCAATGGTTCGTGGGACTGAGCCCCACAGCAGGCTCTGTGCTGACAGCTCAGAGCCTGGAGCCTGCTTTGGATTCTGTGTCTCCCTCTCTCTCTGCCCCTCCCCCACTTACGCTAAATTTTTTTTAAACAATAAAAATAATAATATAAAATTAAAAAAAAACCCAAATAACTCAGTAGCAAAAGTCAAATAATCTAGTTAAAAAATGGTCAGAGAAAAAACATGGGTGGAGGGACTAAATAAGGCAGTTTTTCAAAAATGACATACAAATGGCCAACAGGTATATGAGAAGGTGTTCAACATCACTAATCAATAGGAAAATGCAAATGAAAACCACATTGACGTATCATCACCTGACACCTGTTAGAATGGTTATCATCAAAAAGACATGAGATAGCAAGTGTTGGCAGGATGTGGAGGAAAGGGAACCCTTGTTCATTGTCGGTGGGAATGTAAATTGATGCAGCCACTATGGAAAACAGTATGTAGGTTTCTTAAAAATTAAAAATAGAGCTATGTATGACCTAGGAACCCCATTCCTTGGTGTATATATGAAGAAAATGAAAATAGGATATTGAAGACATAACTAAACCCTCACATTCACTGCAGGATTATTTGCAATAGCTAAGATATGGAAATAACCTAAGCGTCTGTCAATGGATGAATGGATCAAGAAGATGTGATTACATACATAAGCCGTGAGAAAGAAGGAAATTCTGCAATTTGTGACATGAATAAACCCTGAGGGCATTATGCTAAGTGAAAAAAGTCGGAGAGAGAAAGACAAACATGGTATGATATTGTTTATAGGTGGAATCTAAAAAAGCTGCCCTCAGTGAGTATAGTGGTAGTTACCAGTGACCAGGAAGTGGAGGGAAAGTGAAGTTGATTAAAGAGTACAGACTTCCAGTTATAAGATAAATAAGTTCTGGTGGTCTAACGCACAGCACAGTGATGGGATGGTAGTAAACAATACTGTATTATGTACTTGAAAGTTGCTAAGAGGGTAGATATTGAATGTTCTCGCCCAAAAAAAGAAATGATAATTTTTTGATATGGTGGAGGTGTTAGCTAATACTTCGGTGGTAATCATTTTGTAATATGCAAGTGTATGAAATCAACATGGCTGTACACTTTAATTTACCCAATGTTATAGTCAATGATATCTCATTAAAGCTGGAAACATACAAAAAGAAAAGGCCTGATTTAGTGCTTGTTCTTGGATTTACAGGTTAAGTTTTGTTCTGTGTAAACAGTAACCATATTCATTATCCCATTTTCCCTGTATATTGGATAAGTCAGATCAGTCTCAAAGTAGTTAACAGACCACCTTAACTTCTTTCTAAAAGAATATTAAATATAAACACACACACAAATTAATAACAACCAAACCTTTAATAAAACAACTAGTGAAATAATTTTCAAGAAGGTATTTCAGTTGGATTCCTCTAAATCGCAAGCTTTATTATGATCTGAGGAGGGTGAAGTACAATGGACTTATTTTCAGCAAAACTTGCTAACAAGGCTAGGAAAGTGTTGGCACTTAGGCACATTTTATCCCTTTCAGAATAAGAAAGATGTTTGATGGTGATGGCATTGGCCCAGACTGAGAAGCAGCATTGTCATTCTGATCATGAACTACGATCGGCTGCAGAACTGTACATTCAGCATTTTTTCCTCATTTGTTTGGCAAAGCAGGCCCAAGTCCAGCCACCACCCACAACCAGAGCTGTCCTTCAAGATAGGTGGCTTCTGAGAAGTGATCTCAGAGGTACTGGCAAAGTCCCTTGCCTAAACTACCTTCTGCCTAGAGGCCACATTTGTTTGCAGTTTCATCACTGGGATTCATTTTTCTGTTGTTTAAAAATGTTTTCCTATGCATTGTTTTTCAACAAAAATGATCCCTTGGGAAAGGTGGCATATTAAGCTATTAATGATTATTTGTACTTTGGCCTAAACTAGCTAATTAAATGTGTTTAATCAAACAGTTCCTGAGAACTGGTTTCTATGGCACTGGGGTTTTCTGTGATGAGAAGAGAAAACTGTTGGGCTATTTGTGGTGTAGGAAAATCTGTGGGATTAAACAGAATACAGTCCTGATACCCCTCACCGAGGAATGACATGGGATGTGTATGGTATATTTTGTTTTCAGCCTCACCTCGGAACCACCTACTCTAATACCCTCTCAAGTTATACATTATATTTCTAGAAGACAAGCTTATCTGAAGTTGATTTGCTTGGCAGCATATCTTTGTAAATCCTGACTGATATATACAGCCTTTTCCCCTCCAAAGGTTAAGGGGAAGAGAAGAGAAAACTTATTATATTTTGTTGAGGACTATTGCCTGATATGATTTAAATCATTTTCTGGTTCCCTTGAAGTATGGTCCACATAATACACTCTTCAGAATGTTGAGCATGCGTTAATGTAAAGATGCTTCACCTTAATTTCAGCAGTGAGATTCACAAAACATTCACTATACTAAGAACAGCCTAATAAGGTGATTGGGTATTAGCTCTGATTTAGTGGGTCCCAGCATTGAGATCAACAATGGTTTGTATACATGAAATCGAGATAGTTGCAAACATTTAATTGGTAGTTTGAAAGCATCTTTTTTGTGTATGTGTGGCTAGTTAAAGTCAAATGAACAGTATCTGTGTTTCTTACAAAGACTATGCATTTACAGACAGGCTCTGCAAGTGAGGTGAATGTTCCAGAAAGGATTAGGGTCATTATTACCTGCTGAATCATCTCCAGTTCAGTCTTTCCCATCTGCCAATGTTTAAATTTCTCTAGGGCTTCATCCACAGACAGTTTCCCATTCTTGACTTTCTCTTGCAGAAGGATGAGCTCTTCCTGCCCAGCAGCAAGGCAGTCCACGGTGGAAAAGACCTGACCCTCCAGCCGAGCTCTGTCTACATTATGAGGGGAAGAAGTTTTAACAAGAAGACAATATATGTCAATTGGGGGGAGGGGGTGAAAAGCACTCTAAAAACAAATCAGTTGAGTTTCTTATTCTTGCCAGTCTATGAGCAGTTACAGACTAAATCCGTACAAAATTTTAATGAGTTTCCTTCTAAGGATTGTCAGGTTATGGTGAAAAGAATGTGTGTCATCGCTGGGAAAAAGAAAAAGGGACAAGTAGAGACAGAACACTAGTAAAGTTCTGCATGGTACTAATTATGGGCAGTACCAATTTCATTTTCTTTTTGTGAGGAGTTTTTAAGGTTGTTTATTTATTTTGAGAAAGAGAGAGAGCAGGGGAGGGGAAGAGAGAAAAAGAGAGGGAGAGAAAGAGAGAGAATCCCAGTCAGGTTCTGTGCCATCAGTGCAGAGGCTGGCACGGGGCGTGAACTCACAAATCATGATCTCTTGATCTGAGCCATTTGGCTCTTGATCTGAGACAAAATCAAGAGTCAGATGCTTAACTGATTGAACCACCCAGACATTCTAGTGAGGATTATTTTTAATCATGTGCACAAAATGTAGCCTACTGACTATCAAATAGTAAGCTAAATAAATATTATCATTATTATCAATAATAAATATTTGTTGGATAAATGTGGAATGAACATAATCATTACCTTTTGGAAAAGTGATCTCAACCAACATCCAAGTGTTATAAAGTTTCAGGAGCATTTGCTACTTTACTCCTGAAAGATTTAAAATAAGCAATTGCTGCTCATTTTGTAATGAACTGCTTTTTTTTCCAAGAGAGTTTATTTTGCTCAGCACAATAAGAACATTGGATGGTCCAGTTTCCCATGTGTGGCTGTTAATGCCACACCATACACCAGCCTGAGACACAGACCATGGGTGAGGTCAGTGCTTTATTTGTCCTACGTGGCGTTAAAGACATAAAAGAGGCTGCATGCCTTTAAGGATGCTATGTGCTCTCCAGACTGTCCCAAGAGGGATAAGGATCCTTCTTTACGGTCACTGGATGGCATCACACTTGTGTTATCTGCATAGCTGCAGAACTTATTTGAGCTTGTACCTTCTTCTTATTTATACATTTCTATTAAGTCCAACGCATTTCTTACATTATCTTAGGAAGGACTGAGTAACTCCTCAGCAGTCTATGTCTCATGCACTATCAAATCTAAATATGTCCACAGTCTAGGAGGGAATAGGCAATCCTGTCCAGCTGTGTACTAGTGAGCTGTCCCTGAAGAATCACTCATTCCTGGGAGCTCATCTTCAAGAAAGAAATAGATCAGCTAGACTGGCACTAGACCAGACAGACAGGGACTTAGAAATGGGGAGAGCATTCAAATTCTATAGTAGTAAGGATTTGTTATTAGCGTTTGGATTGGTTAGTCTGGAAAACAGACGTTTCAAGTACTTGATAGCAGGTGTTAAGTATTTCAAGGGGACTTGAGCCTTGGGGCTGTCCTGGAGTGACCTTTAATAGCATCCTCGGTTTTGAGAAGGATTCTAGCAAGGAATCTTGAAACAGGGACACAGAAATTATTCCTTTCTGAAAAGATTCACATACACACAAAACTGCTCCATGGCCAATCATTCTGATTCTACGGGGGCTTTCCTGGCTTGTCTTTTCTTTCAAAAGTCCTATTCCCCCAGAACTAACAAGATGTCAACAGATTCTACACTCTAAATCCTTTCCTTCAGGGATGAAGGAGCATGAAATCCCAGGAGGATTGGAGAAGCACAAGTTAGCCAGAGGGCTCACTATTGCAGAGGCCAAAAGCACAGATAACAATTGAGATCTTGCTTCTTATACCATTTGCTTTTGATAGGCCTCCGCAATCCACTCCAATTCGTAAGGTACAGTTTGCAAAAGAATTCTGTGTGCCATTCTTGCCAGAGCATGGAGGTTTAGTGCCATCATTTAATAGCTAAGACATGTAACTAGCACCTCACTTCTGTCATCCTTTTGCTTAAGTGCGAATGCATTTTTATCTCAAGTAACCCATGCAGCTGGATTTTCTCTTTTGTTGAAGTTATCTCAAGGAACCTCTTTCCGGAAAACTGTACCAGCTTGTTTTGCTATACGTGCAGGTAATAGCTAAATCCAAAAACTACTGAATCATCGTAACAATATCCATTTCAATTACCCCTTCACCTTTCAAATTTTTGCTACTAAAATATAAGTAAGATGACTTTTTTGGGGGGTAGGGGTTCAGTCTTGTGTGGTTGTGCAAAGAGAACAAAAGAATAAAGGTTAAGAGCGGCAGTTCTAGACAGATCAAGTTCTGAAAGTGAGCTGTTTATAATTAGACTAAGTTTACATATTTCTACTTTTACTTACCTGCCCCCCTGCCATGAGCCATGACAGTTGCAAAACAAAATTATTTAGACACTTTATCATCTTTCCTCCCAAGGGCAGACTAGTCAAACCAAAACGTGCAACCTATAATTTTTAGTAGGGTGTGCAAAATTACTTTAGTGCACTTAGATCACTGTTTTATGGGGGATGGAAGGTTTTCTTTTTTCCTCCCCAATTTTATATTTATTATTAGTTTATTTTCGGAAAAGTTAGGATGATGTTAACATAATTTTGGTGAAAAGCATTTGTCCGATTGCTAACTGTACGTATTGCAGACTCTTGGTCTCTTAGTGTAAAAACTTCAAGATAAACGATAGTTTCTAGTGTTTTAGTTCCTCTTGGATCAGTATCTCTTTACCAGATTTTCTATTTAATCACATATCACTTATGATCAGTGTATGAATCTTCAGATTAGGTAAGAGAGTGAATTGAGCTTTTCATTAAAATTATTTCTATTACTGAGTGACTGGCTAGAAGAACATTTTTTACTGAAAATTTAAAAGGCAATAACTTGATTGCCCAAAAACAAAGAATTTAAAGAATGAAATATTTACCTCACAAATACTAAGTAGTCATTAAAATAATAACAATAATTGAAAAGACCACGTGGTAACATAGAAAGTGCTTATTATATAATAAGTACAAAAGCAGGATATTAATTTGTATATACAGTAAAATTTTAATGATATAAATGTTGTTCATAAGTAAAGCATGGAAAGAAATTATCTTAAGATGATACAAATTGTTCTATTGTGATGGTATCAGAGATTAATTTCTTCAAATTTCTGGCTTTCTGTGATAATACCTGTGGTTTTTACAGTAAGAAACTCTCTCCCATTCTGCTAATAGGCTTTCCCATGGCATATATACCATTCTGAGCCATGGCAGATACATTATCCCAATGCCATACCATACTGTACTATCTTACCATATTATTTTGTGAGTAATTGGAAAGAATCTGTTGGCAATGGAACTTAGAAACCCAGCGAGCAAGATTTAAATGTGAAGTTATTTTTTGTTCCATACCTAGGGAATTGGCATCTAAAGTAACTCTGGGTCACATAAGTAAATTAGGAGAGACCTGGAGTGTTGAATTATTTGTAAGTTCCAAACGAAGTATCCACATGTCTTGAAATTAAGGCTGCATGTTGACAGAGCTCCTCCCTTGACCAAACTTGAGTCAGGCTTCTCTGAGTCCTCTTCCCAGCGAGGCTTCACCTTTTGTACATCCCTGTCTGTCTTTGTATTGCTCAATTTTCTTAAGAATCTGCTAAATTTGCTTAGACAGAATCCCCTACCCTTGATAATCTGATTGAGCTCCTATACCTTCCATCACCCCCTAGGTGATATCTGATACCTTGCCCTGCCTTCAGCAAGAACCCTGTTAGGCTAGCTTAGCCAAAATCCATCTTACCCCTGTGTTTTCTCTTAATAATTTTCCATGTACTAAAAATACTAGTTTCTGACTTTTGTTATAAAAGACTACACATGCGCGCACGTGCGCGCGCGCACACACACACACACACATAATATTAAGTGATTTGGAAAGTATATATTTTACTTTAAATTTCAGAAATATTATTTACCTTATATATTTTTGATTACTAAGTCATGAATGAAAGGGTGTGATTTTAGTTTTGTATTTTCTTTTAGTTCCTAGACCGCTTTATATTATTTGAGCATCAAACCCATATTATGATTTGCCACATTACATATTCTTTATCACCAATATTTTACATTCACCTTTTATAAGTATATTTACAAGAATTATTTAAATGTTTATCTATTTTTCAGAGAAAGAGAGCGAGCGAGCACATGTGTGAGAGACAGTGGGGGAGGGACAGAGAGAGAGGGATATCTAGGAACCCAAGAGGCTCTGTGCTTTCGTGGGGCTCGAATCCACGGATTGTGAGATCATGACCTGAGCCTAAGTCGGATGCTTACCTGACTGAGCCACCCAGCCGCCTCTACAATAATTATTTACATACAATTCCATGTTTTATAGAATTCATTATTCACCACAAATTCTTTAATACCATAAGTTCTCTTTGAGCTTTTTATTTTGCTTAGTCTCTCATTTACTCATAATGCATTTTGGGTAATATTTTCATGACACAGAAATTCTAATTTTTTTAAAACCTTGGTTATCTAAAAGTTGTATTTGTTTTCTTCTTACGGGAATGAAATACCAGACTAAATACAGACTTCTTAAGCTGCAATCTTTTCCTAATAAACTGTGTAGTCTGTTATCTCAAAATTTTGTTACACAGATTCTAATTTTTAAAACTGATTTTGATTTTTTAAAATAGAAAATCTAAGTTAAAATATCTTCTTAGTGCTTTCAGATTATTCCTTCATCTTTATAATTAAAAGGATTTGCTAGGGTGTTTTTAAATTTCCTCATTGTTTTCTGGGTCACAGGTAGCCCATATTGTCCCCCACATCCCTGTTTTCTAAAGCTTTGTTTAGCTGTGTCATTGACTGCATTTTGTATTCTATTTAAAAACAAACAAACAAAACAACAACAAAACGAACCTATTATACACGAGTTGGATCTCTCTTCTCCATATCTTCTGATAGTTTTCAGTCTTTCCATGTATTGAGAACAAACTTTTCTCAAATTATGTTCTCAACTCCAATAACTTCATTTTTATCCACCATCAGGCCTTTTTGTTGTGACCAATGTGGATATTAATTTGCTGCTGAAATTTTAGCCTCTAACTTTATTTTATTTTTACCATACTTCCTCTTGTCACTAGAGCCCTTTAATTCATGTCATGTTTCATATTATCCTGCCCTCTCACCTAAAATGTCTTTCATATATTTTGCTTTCATCTTAGCCTGACCTTCATCTCAGGCTTTCTGCTGCTGTTTCTTCTCTATGTTTTCAATTTGTTTATGAGGTCACAATTTTCTGAAATTTTTTTTACTGACAGGTGTCAGGTACTGAATCTGAAAGTTGAATAGTTCAGCTTAAATTTAATAAATGAAAATTCAAATAATCCATACTTCTTTATAGTTACTACCTTAAAGCAGTTTTCCACACAGTTAAAAAATGTATAAAAAGCTTCAGATTAAAAAAAATTACAAATTGTGAGTTGAAATGTTTGTGTATGTGTGTGTGTGTGTGTGTGTGTTTGTATTTCCCATTATCTACATTTTGATAGCTTGGTGCTTTGTGAGAAGATATATGACAACATTACTGAAAAAACAGGTCATTTACAGAAATATAATTATCCCTAATCTTCCATGATTAAATTATCTTGCCTTTTCCTTGGAGTGGTTTTGAAGTTCTCATATTATTTGCTCTCTTACTCAGTCCTTCTCAAAAGAGAACACATCTATGGAATCATGTTCAACAGGAGATTTAGTGTTTATTTATCCTTTGCTCCTATCCCTTGTGTTAGCTCAGTCAGGTCTTGTTCTCTGCTCTAGGCTGCAGAGGATGTTGATATTTGCAGTTCACAACTCAGGATCCCAGGCTTTAGCGGGTTTGTTAGGGCAGCTTTGTCACATACAGGTGAAACATGATTCCTTGGTGCTATGTACCGATAGGTCTGTAAGCGACCAAATCCCTGCATCAATTACTGTCAGAATTCTTCTTGACCATGCCACCCTTCCATTGCAGAGCTGTATTTGGTGGTCTCAGGATGCAAAGTGTAACATTAAATACCTCCTTCTCACTTTTTACTATGAGTTATTGACACATCACCAAAGAAGACAAGAACTCAGCTATTACACAAGTTTTTCCGGGTGTGACTTCAACAACAACAACAACATTTTTGTGGAAATGGAAATGTAAGTTATACTGGAAAAGAAAACCAAGGCCATTATTCTTTTATGGAGTACAAATGGCCACATTTTGGTAATTCCCTGTCTTTGCTTTTTAAAATATCCAATGTTAGCAAAAACAGCCTGATGAAAATTCCTCAGGGACCAGTATTCTCGTTTCCCCCATGTTAAGGGCAATATCACCATTTTCCCAGGTCTCCTACTGACAGAAAATGTGGTTATTTCACATTTATCAGACTGTTGCAGTACTGAGCACTTGGAGAACACAAACAAGCTATGTTCCCTGACTATATCTTTCCCATGAGCATTTACAACCCCTGAAAAGGGCAGCCAATAATGACTTTTCAGTCTGTATTGAAGAATCGGTGTGCAGACAGAGATTATACCAGGGCCAGGCAGGTAGTTACTGAGCAGAAAAGACTTAGTGCCTGTGTATTAAACACATGTGAATAGTTTTCATTATCAAAAATAAATATGCTTTCCTTCATGTTTTTATTGACATGATTCTTTTTATACCTTTTATTTTTTAACTTTTTACACAGTTAGGAGTCTATAGGAATGTGTCTTAAGTAGAAAACATGGAAAGCATAATAAATGATAACAGCAAAAGTCATCTTATAGCAAATGACACAGTAATATACTAGGGAGTGGCTGGACATTTGAATTTTTACATGAAACATGGATTTAAGCATGGTTTAAACATGGCAAAAATTAAAATTGTATTGTGCAGATTATTCCTGAAATATAACACAGTTAGTGGCCAAATTTGACCACAATGTGGCCTTCAAAAAAGCTTCTTTTGGTTATATTTTGTCTTTGGCATGTTGGTCTTGAAATTATTGCTGATTACTATTCTCATGTGTCCCATTTTTAGCCATGACTAAGGTAGAACTTAGGCAACCAAATTTTAGAAGCTCCACAATTCTTAGGCTCATTAAGGGCTGGGAGGCACTGATACAGGCAAGTGGTTAGCGCCAACAAGTTCCCTCTACCTCCCATCTGATCCTATCCTCCAAAGAAATGGTTTGCCTCCCAAGAGTGACAGCAACAGCACACCCCTGATGAGATTCATTATTTAACTGTGTGACTGAGGAGATCTGTTGATGTGACCCAAAATCACCAGGAGGCAGTTCAGAATGTTAGAAGTGTTAAACTTCATTAGTTGCTAAGTATCATATTTGAGGTAAGACTACATTAATAATATGCAGATGATTCTGGTTAGGATAGAAAAGGCCCCTTGACAGAGTCCAAGAAAAAAATATAATAGAGGAGAAAGAAAAGGTGCAACAGGTATGGGAGATGTGAGTATCCTACAATATATGATTTTGTAAGACCAGGAAAATTAACCAGATATTTCCATGTCTTTGAAGAAGTAGCCCTTAAATTCCTCCAGCCCTCTTTGACTTGATCATATTTACTTAGTGTTCTTCTAATTACTAATACTATTTCACAGAAACTTTATTCTTTGGTAGTGGCCTAATGAATCCAAGCATTCCAATCACTGGGAAGGAATCTCCCCCTAGTATAGATTTAATAAAATGAAATTAGGGGTTATAAATCAATCTTCTATGAGCGTCATTAACATGATGCAGGCTTCAAAACTCTGATGAACTCCAAACCCACTGACAAAATTCAGTTCTCTGGCTTGTAATGTTTATTTATTTTATTTTATTTTATTTTATTTTTGTTTTATTTTATTTTATTTAAAAATTTTTTTAAATGTTTATTCATTTTTGAGAGAGAGAGTGTGCACGAAAGAGACAGTGTGAGCAGGGGAGGGTCAGAGAGAGAGGGAGACACAGAATCTGAAGCAGGCTCCAAGCTGTCAGCACAGAGCCCAACAAGGAGTCGAACCCATGAACCATGAGATCATGATCTGAGCTGAAGTTGGATGCCTAAACTACTGAGCAATCCAGGTGCCCCTCTGAATAAACCCTTGATCTCTCTGAGAAGGGGGAATGTGATACCACTCTGGCATTTTTTTCTAATTTGAAATTTTCTAATTTCAAAACCAACTCAGGAAAACCGATGTTAAAACTGTATTTTGATGGAAACTTTTATCTGTGATCCAAAGTCCTCACTATTTCCCTTATATTTTTTCAGGATGTGAAAATTGAGTTGAAGAAATCTGTTAAGTTTCCATGGAAATGGTGCCAATTAATTCTTTCTGTTCCTCAGGAAAATTCCTTGACTTAGCAATAATGTAACTTCCTGGCAATCCCTTGGCAGTCTTGAATGTAGGGCATCTGAAACACTTATAATTTCAGGGGGAAAATAGTTGGCTCTTGTAATCCCTTTTCCTTCCAGCATATAGTGAAATAATGAAATAATTTCTTTAACCTTCCTTAGAGAATCTGTCTAGTCCCTTTAGAAAAATCTTGATTCTGACAAACATTTCAGAAAAAGGCCTTGTTTTGTTCTGTTTGATGAAGCAGGTACTGCTTTTCCTATTATACCATGAAATCCCAGGATAGTTAAAGAGTAACCATTAATTCAGTAATGAAAAATCTTGATCACCTAGTATGTCCCATGGACTGGATGGTCATAAATACCTGAAAAAGTTTACAGAAAAATGGTTGGATAGAGTAAACCCTTTTGGGTTCTTAATTCTTTACTTTTAAAATCTTCCCAATTATTCTTAATTATCTCTTCTTTTCTCATACTAGATTCTGATTTCCCTGCAGAAATCAGGAAGGTTTTCCAACATTCTATAAGGTTCAATGTTCCTCTTCTCCTTGCAATAGAGGAATACTCTTTTCTGTTCTGCAAAATTACTGATGTCCTGATGTCCTGGGTTAGAGGGATCTAGGGAAACTGTTCTAACGTGACTAATCTAAAACCTTATCAATCAGCTGGATTTAAAAATCTAGAGAGAAAAAATTCACACAAAATTTGATTAAAATTGAGTATCCTAGCCCTAAAATAATTTTAAAAAATCTACCTATTGTTGATCTTGAGGAAAGAAATTAAGCAACAAGATATGGACAGATACCAATCCAATAAAATATTTTATAATTAGGTTCTTATTTCCTTTCACTGTGCTCTTTTTTCTGGGTACAGAAGAGACTAGTTTTCTGTCCATACAAAAGAAAAATAATTGGTGTCTTCTAGGCTTAATGGACACTAGCAGCTTTTCCTTATGTTGCTCCCTGGGGGAAAACCAGGGGACAATTGGTAAGAGCAAGAATTCTAAGGGTCTCTTCATTACTCTTGCTATTTGTCAGCTTTCTTCACCTCTGGTGGCATTCTTCACATTTTCCCCTTCAAATTCAAGCAGAATTTAATTAAAACATGATAATTGAATAACTTACTGAAAAAATGCTTCAGGAAAATTTTCTCCTCAGGAGCTCAAAGTATCCTTTCTCTTTATTCTTTCCAAAACTCTGTGAGGTATGTGGGGGAGTCCTGATAGGAATCATCTCTACTTTGTTCATCCTGCAGGAACCGTTTGATTCTAATTGTACAAGAATCTCATATAGAGTTCTGCATTTATTTCTTGAGACAGGTAAAGGTTCAGTGGAAGGATAATGGTAACCTTAAAAAGATAAATCCTTCCCCTCATATTAGTGAATCACTAGAAATGGAAAGTTGTCAGATAGAGGGTTTTTTTGGATTTAAATTTAAAAATAGTGTATCTATGGGTTCAGAGGGGGGACCGGAAATTCTGTTTTACTATCTGCTTCATTCAACCATCATGTACTTAATTGGGCAAATGATTTAAGTACAACCTTGCTGCCATGGGAAGTGCCACTTGAAGTGATGGATGAAGATCTCTCATTTAAGGACACACCTTTGTTTGGAAGAAAATCCATGGCTGTCTTAGAAATAGGTTCACTGAGGTTCTGTATTTTTTTAATGTTTATTTATTTTTGAGAGCAGGGGAGAGGGACAGAGAGAGAGAGGGAGACAGAGGATCTGAAATGGGTTCTGTGTTGATAGCCAAGAGCCACCTGCTGACAGCAGAGAGCCCAATATGGGGCTTGAACTCATGAGCCATGAGATCATGACCTGAGCAGAAGTAACATGCTTAACTGACTGAGCCACCCAGACACCCCGAGGTGTGTATTTAAAAAGTGTTGTTAGAAGTGGATGCAGTCAGTGCCTAGCCATCTCTATGATAGCACAAAGGGAGACCAGCTAAGGGGGTATTCAGTGGCTGTTGTGAGAAAACCTCCTGATTTTATTTTAATGTCGCTGTCAGGAACATACCGGTAGCAATTTCAAGGCAATACTATTTTGGACGAAGTTATTTCAAAGGTGAGTTGAGGTTGAAAGCATCTGCATGTGCTCACTGATTATCAGAGCCAGCTCCCTATATGTGTCACCTTTTATGTTTCTTATTTTTGAACTATAACCAAGCTTTTATTATCAGGAGGAAAAAAAATCACAGTAAACAACCCACTAGAGTTTCTCTTTTCAATAGGAACCACAAATGTCAGGGAAAACTGGAGGCAGCCGCCTCTCTATAGAGCAAGAGGAAATTTTTTTTAACTGTGTGTGATGTCTCTGTACCTTCAGGATTCAGCTCTTTTCTGCATTACAAATACGTGCTCCCAGAAATGCTGGATCAAGTGCTGAAGGCAAGAGAATAGTGAAAAGGGTATAGTCTTTGATTGGAGTTCAATGCAGAGTACAGAAGTCCCACGCTGGTTCCTTTCTTTGCAGAATCAATCATCTGTCTTCCCACTGCCCCCAATTTGCATTCCAGAGGCTACTTTCTAAAGGTCTATAAAAGCATAGTCACCATGCATGTTAGAGGATTTGTCTTACTTGACCTTCCTAGAGCCCTGCTGACAGCATCATCAGCATCGCCACAAACATTCTCACAAGCCTGTTTCTTCCCTTTATAAATTAAAATAATTTTCTTGTATTAATCTTATTATGGCAAAATTATATTTGGGCAAGACACTAATTTAAGAGTAAAACTAATCAGGGGCACAGTTATTATTATTATTGTTTGTCTGGTTTTACAATTATTTACTTCTATCCTTGGAGACTTTATTCAATATTCATAAGACTTTAGATCTTACTTAGAGATTATTAAATAAACTGAAGTTCATGTGACTACCTTGTCTCTTAGGACCGTGGAACCTGTCACCATCAGATTGTCTTCGGGCTGCTTTTTGTTGAAACACTGTAAAAAAAAATAGCACATAATATTTATTGAACACAAACGTAGAAAAGAACAGAGAGTGGAAGTCTCCAGGAAACCAGAACACGATACATCATTTTCCTTAGTAGCAATTCTTGGATTCTATTATTTTTGAGTAGGAGGATTATTAAATTTACAATTTTCTCATTTGTGCAGCTTATCAGTCATTTCAAAGAGCATTTTCTTTAGGCGGAATTGTGCAATGCTGATGGAACACCTCGTTAAACTACTTAAATCAAGACATGATTCCATTTTGATATCAGGTAAAGATAAAAGGTGTGTTTTGCTAAAAGTGATAAATGTTAAAATCACGTGAAAAATTCCATTTGCGCAGAAATTACTCATGCTGAGTTTGGTGATAAGCAAGGATAATGACTGTTTCTTCCTAAACAGATGAAAAGACTGCTGTATTTCACAGATGTAATAATAAAAAAAGACACTTTATACTTGCATCATCTAGCTAGATCTCAGACCTACTAAAGCAGCTTATTTGAATTACTTCATTATCTGAAAGGTGCTTTGTTCTCATTTATTATTTCTCACGCGAACGTCTGTGAGACAAGTCAGCATTACTCACCTCATTTTGCAGATGAAAGATAAAATTGATTGTTTAATATTTATTGAGCACCCACAAAGTTCGGTCTAGCTTCTGGCATTTGTTAATGAAAAAGCCTATACCCTTTACAACTTGACTTTAGAAAACTGAACATCTCAGATTTGGTTCCATTTATTTTTTATAGGTAGTCTGAATTACAGTGTCTGTGAAATGCAAGAGGACTTGAAGATTTAGACCAACTTCATATGTTTCAAGATGAGGGAGGTGGAAGTTTTACTAACTTGTAAAAAGGGCTAAGTAATTTTGCAATAATCCCAGAACTATTGTTAGTAGAGACTTGGTATAGAGCCTCAAGCCTTTAACTGCAATCTATTGCTTGGTTCTCCATAGCACTGTTGTCTTTTCTCTTTCATAACTATTTCCTTTTAAAGATAAAAGGATTCAAAAGAACCTTTGAGTATTTCCAGCATGCTTGTGTCTCTTGTTCTTCTTAGTCGCTCACCAGGATTTCCTGGGATGATGGAGCTGAGGCAAGTGACAGCCAGAGTGGCCCAGCTGGACAGTGCTTGACCACTCTGATTGGAAGATGCAGCCCAGCAGTTGTTTTATATTCTCGTCTTTAGTTTTAATATCCTTTTATTTTTTTAAATTTTAATGTTTAATTTTGAGAGAAAGAGAGAGAGACACACACACCCAGAGCACGAGTGGGGTTGGGGCAGAGAGAGAGGGAGACAGAATCCGAAGCAGGTCCCAGGCTCCAAGCTGTCAGAACAGAACTGGATATGGGGCTCGAACTCACGAACTGTGAGATCATGACATGAGCCAAAGATGGCGCTTAACCAGCTGAGCCACCCAGGTGGCCCGGTTTTAATACTCTTTAAGCCAATCTATTATGAAGGTCATACTTGTGTTTAATCCAGATGACCTTTTTTTTCTTGAATGAAAAAAAATGCCCCAAATCATACCACATCAAAAAGTATTTTTTAAGCATATATAGTTTGCCAGCTATTGTCAAGAGGAAGACTATTTGGCTCTACTGTCCTCTTTCAAAGAGGAAAAGCAAATATATTTTCAAAGTATGATGTGTTTAAGAGAAAATATACACATATAATAACATTTCTGGTTGAAAACCAATTTTCTGCCTTGTTAGGATTTGGAAAACATGCTAAATATAACTTAATGGCAAGTTCTGGGTTTGTGGCTTATATTTTTCCTTAAATAAAATATAATGATGGATATATGGTGTGTGAATATATTTTAGGATATTAGAAAAATTTTTACAAGTGGTGCTTGGCTTTTTTTCCATTGGCTAGTTCTAAAAAGTCTTGCAAAAATGAAACACTTTTGCAATTTTAAAAACAGGCAGAGTCTTTATGCTTTTTTTCGCCAGTATCGTGACGATAATAACTAAAAATGTCGAAGATGAAGGAGCTGTAGTATGGCATCAATTAATATGGAAAATAATCTGAATCTGAAGACGAATTGAGACAACAAATTCTCCAAATAAAAAGCACATTAATTGGTCAGTTTTAACAATTCTGCTGAAATTGGGAGGTGTAGAGTACTTGGAAATGGCATTTGTTTTTTCAGAGTTTTGGCATTAATTTGTTACATCCTATACGTTGTTCCACTGACAACAAATGCCTAGCGTTACACTGAATGTTACACTCTGAGTTTCTAGTCTAAGAATTATAAAGAGCATATTTATTTACTGTTGACATTTCACCAGGGCTTATAGCTGGAAGAGCCTGGGATCTGAGGGAAGATTGGAAGGGGAGCAGGATGTCAGAGAAGGATGGTTATCAAAGTGCTGATAACAGAACTTTTAAAAAGCAGGTGAGAGTATGCCCCACAGTACAAAGGCCCTTTCTCCCTGGATAATCTCCTTTGAAATTCCCTCTTAACTCACCTCCAGCTGCACCCCTTTCAACTGGTCCCTTCCGACCACCTACAGACCAGCCTCAGTTCCTTACAGAGACTCACTTAGCAATTAGCACTTTGCCAAACACACCATTTTCTCATTGCTGTGGAAGACAGGAGGTGTTTTTGAATATGAGGTAATGTTGGAAAAGGCCCACATTAACTTGTTTCTTGAAGAAACGGTCCATCAAAATGATCACTGACTCAAACATGCATAACAAGGAAACATACTCTGTTAAGTTTTAGGAAAAGGGCAGATAGAAAATTCCAGAATTCGTGAATCTTTCCTTTTTTATGGTTAATATTAGCTGAAACATTTTAAATTTACCAGTAAAACCTTCGTTCTAAAAAAATTTATACTGTTTTTTGTTTACCATGTTCATTCATGCAAACCTTTATAAGAGGTAAGTATACAATCCATAATATCATGAAAATTGGACATTGGGTTATGAGTCACTCAGCTTTCTATATGAAAGTACATATTTTTGTATAAGATTTGTGGTAAGATGAGAGTCTGTTGTAAACATACAGAAATTGGAAAAAAAAATCCCACCTATATGCCAGAAGATTAACCAACCTGACACAGTGAAAGGGGCATAGTTTTGTCTTAATGTTAATAATATGTGTGACATGGGAAAATAGCTTTCCCCTGGGCCTTTATTTTATTGGTGATAAAGGTGGAGTTCAGATGAGATGATCTCTGATGTCTCTCTGAACTCTGACATTCTAGGGGGCATCCGACTTCAGCTGAGGGCATGATCTCACGGTTCATGGGTTCAAGCCCCACATCGGGCTCTGTGCTGACAGCTAGCTCAGAGCCTGGAGCCTGTTTCAGATTCTGTATCTCCCTCTCTCTCTGCCCCTCCCCTGCTCACACTGTCTCTCTCTCTCTCTCTCTCTCTCTCAGAAATGAACATTAAAAAAACATTAAACATTTAAAAAAAAAACCAACTCTGACATTCTAAGATGCTACCAATCCTTATTTCCCAAATCATTCTAGGCCCAATCGTGCCTGGATAAATTCTTAAGTATGAATTTAAATAGGAGGCTCTGTTTTGAGGAAGAGATTATGTGTATCAAGGGCTTAGAATAATAGAAAAACTAGACAGTTAAATCACAGACCAAGGTTAATTTTTTTTATAATATATGGTGATCCTGTCCCTAAGTGCTTGAATTCATGGAGGATACTATTTTTTTTACCATATTTTACTGCATCAATGTTCAAAAAAATGCTATTAAGGCAATTATGACATACATCAGCTTTGATGACTCTACCCCAGTGAAATCTTATTTTTCTTTCCTACCTAAAATTGGAACTTGAGAAGAAAGGAAAATGACTACATTATTAGTAGTTGTCACCACCTTTAAACATTAAGAAAAGTCCATAGAGAAAGAAAAACAATTTTTGAGGTTCGAAATAATCTCAAACAATGCAAATGTCCCAAATACCACCTCCATTTATTTTAAATATTGGCAGAACAACTTCTATAAAATTTTCTCAAGAATAGAAATGACACTAAATGAAGAAAATTAGCATAGTATTAAATATTCAAAACATTAAGCAAAGCAGAACTATCAGAAGAATGGAGGAGGAGGAAAAGGTGAAATATAACGAATTCACTGGCACTATTTGTCTTCCCAGGTTGCTTCTGTAAGAACATTCTTTATGTCAACTTTATCTGTAGCCTATTTCAAGCAAAGGGACCCTTCCAAAGCCACTCTCCTAAAACATCTGACAAAACTTATTTGGAATTACGTTGTAAGTGGCTAAGGTAATGGAAAGTCTGTGCAATGGCCAAAGGCATTCATAAAGATGTATCTTATAAACGACAAACCCCTTGATGTTCCATGCCTGTTAGAAGTGCGACATAACATGTTTAGAACTATCACTGAAGATTATTCCTGAAACTAGAGACTTGATATAAAAAATATGCAGATTGGTATTGTTGCACAGGTAGCAGCAGTGTATTTATTATTCTTTCAATGAAGTTTCAATAGGTTGGTAACTATGTAACTGGCTACAGTGCTAGGTCCTGAAGATGCAAAGGCAAATAAGACTCAGTCATAGTTTCTATACTATTCTCCATTTTGAGGTATCCATTTAAGCAAAGGTCAAATGTGTCATTAGTACCTACTGGTGAGAGGATAGAGATGAGAATCAAGGAGGGCGAACGAGGGTGGCAAATTGACCTCTGTAGCCTTACTCTTCTCACCCTTTCCCTCAATTTTGCACCCTGTGAAAACTAATCACAAAAAAAGCTAGAATGACTATTAATAACCCCCTGTCTAAACAAACAACCCCCTTGTTTAACCGGCAAAAACAAATTAACAGAACATTCTAATTCTTTTTTTTTTTTTTTTTTTTTTACAAATAGTTTATTGTCAAATTAGTTTCTACATAACACTCAGTGCTCATCCCCAAAGTGCCCTCCTTCATGCCCATCCCCCCCTCCCCCCCACATCCATCAGTCCTCAGTTTTTGTCAGCATTCAAGAGTCTCTCATGGTTTGCCTCTCTCCCTTTCCCCCACCATTTCCGCCCTTCTTCTCCCCCTTGGTCCTCCGTCAAGTTCCTCCTAATCCTCCTATACGTGCAAACATATGGTATTTGTCCTTCTCTGCCTGACTTATTTCGCTCAGCATAACACCCTCAAGGTCCATCCATGTTGCTACACATGGCCAGATTTCATTGTTTCTCATTGCCACAGAACATTCTAATTCAATCAGTACTCGTGTTGGCTAATCAAACTGAAGCTCAGAGGAGAGATGTAGCCTCTTTGCAAATTGACCAAGATAGATTCAGCACGCCAACTGGCTTAGAACCACCATTCCATTCAGCTAGCAATAGTTACAGGTTATTAATTTGAACAAATTTATCAAACACAGGTCACCACATTTGAATAGGCACATTCAGTGTTCTATTGAGTGTTGGTTGGAATGGCTACAGAGAGTCACATCAGTCACATACTATGAAGGTCTTCCACCCAAAAGCAATTTACAGCCTGGGAGATCTATGAGGTCAGGAGTTGTGACCTGTTTTAAAAGGAGAATCTGCAAATGGTTAACCAGCACACAGGATGTCATTGAAGTGTTACAGGCTTATTTCTGAGATTGGTAGAGAACGGAAGTTGGGAATCTCATAACTATCAGATGGAAAATGGCATAAATGTTCTAATTCAATGGCAATATCAATTTTCTCCTAAGGAGAAAGCATGAATTTTCTTTCCAATTTGTAATGGAAACTTGAAGTCTAATAGACATGTTCTCATAAAAATCTCCTCCCAAACTAGGAGATCTTACTATAAATTATTTTTTCCTATTTCTAAAAATTTTAATTTCTACTAGAGGAGAATACAAATTGTTTTTATTTGCATATTTAATCCTTTTGATGCAAATAAGAATATTTCTATTCTAGAAATGTTTCTTATCCAGGAAGTTGAGATATTCAGAGAGAGCGAGCAAGCGAGCGAGAGAGAGAGCGCAATTGGTTTGTGGAATTCTGTGTAATTATAGCTTGAGGCCATTGCAATGAGTTTATTAGCAACATCTCCAATCCACCACTGGGCGGGCAGATCCCTTTCCCTCTTGTTACCAGGCAGGCAACATGTATGGAACACCTATTGCTTGCATAGCACTAATCTGGGGGTTCACCTCCTCCCATATGACTTCATTTGGGTTCATTGCCTGGTTTTTTCTTTTTGACCATTTGGATTCAATAATGATATAAGTGAAGACATTACTCTAGTAACATTCCTAGTAATTTTCTTTTGTTTTGAAAAGAAGTGCTTTGGGTTGTTGAGGAAGTCACTGTAATACTCTAGAAACTATGATGAGTTCACCTTTTGGTTCATGCTTGATGATTATCAGAAATAACTTCTCTGGCCTCTCTTTTTATTCCTATACCAGGAAATGTTGCTATCTTAAGAGGTAACCAGTAGGATCTGGTTACACTCACTTTGAACAGATATTAAATGCTAATTCCACTATTAAGACTCAAACTAGAGAAATGCAGATTGAAAATTCTAAAAAGACAGGGCTGTCTCACTTGTGCTATGTGGTGTTCATTATGGATAGTTAATAAATAACTTGGAAAAGTCATGCAAGATGAGACACTGGCATTTGAAACCCAAGGTAAGAAGCCAAAGGTATATCACCTGTAGAGAGCTGGCCCTGTTTCACCTCTGTGTCTACAGAATACCCTTCATCTTACAATTTTTGCATCCTACTCTGTGTCAGGTACTATGCATGTGTTCTTTCAATTCTCATGAAAACTCTAAGGAGGTTTTAGCATTCTTTTTTTTTAAAGAAATGAAGCAAGGCAATGTAACGTCACAAGGTCACACAACTATTAAGTGGCTAGGTCATGATTCTAATTCCGTTTCATCTAGCTTCACAATCTTCATGAATTTTCACTCTACCAGGCTGCAGGTCCCTCCAAGGAGACTCTTCTCAGTGTGCCAATTTTCTGATTTTTTTCTCCAACTGCTCACATTTAGAGGGAAAAAAAGATGCACACACTCAAAATGCTGGTGAAAGATATTGTGAATATATGAAATCTAAAGTGAGAAAAAAGACAATTTGTGTGGGTAGCTATTTGATACATTTATGATTTTATGTTCAAATGGCCATTCTCTGAAGTACTCAGATGTTTACTTTGTCTTAACAAAGGAAACAGTCCATGACATGGTTTCTCAACCTTGGCACTGTTGACACTTTGGACTGGCTAATTCTTTGTGATGGGGCCTTTCCTGTGCCGTATAGGCAGGTGTAGTGGCATCTCTTGCCTCTACCCGCTAGTCATTAGCACTGTCCCAAGGGTGATAACTGAAAATGTCCCTAAACACTGCCAAATGTCTCCTGGGGGACAAATCACCACCAGTTATGAACTACTATTCTAGGTCAATTAAACTTCTTACTGAAGAGCTATTTAACAGAGACTCTATAAGCATCAAGAGTTAAGGGGGGAAAGGCCAGATTTCACCCGGCTGATGAGTAAAAACCTAAGTGCTTGACAATATTTGCATTTATTTTCACATGTAATATAAACCTTTAAATGTCAATTCACACCACAGTTGATTACTGCATCTTTCTCCATTCACTAACATAAAGGAATTGAATTTCTGAAAGATGAGGCTGGAAGAACTCCTCCTCATTATGCCAACACTCAAACAGATGTGTAGCAAAGCCCTTCTTAGGTTTCATTCAATGTGTCTGTGATGTGCCACTGTGAGAAGGACAGAAAGAACAAATCAAAACACCTGGGTTACACAGTCAGGCTTGATTCCCTCTGAAGGACAGTGTGAACACAGGTCTGATCAACTGTTCCTTTGCAGAGCTCTATCAGCACCCTATCAAGGAAAGGGGAGATGCAGAGAATCACAGGGAGATACAGGGGCATTGTGCTTACAAATAGAATGATGAATATGTCCCTCTGTCCTGAGAGTACCTGTAATATACATAAGAAGTCCTGGACTAAATGGCTTGGACAAGGTCACCAAGCCAGTGAGTAGGATCCAAGGCACTTGACCTAAGGCCTACTTTAATCCACTTGACCACATTTCTTCACTAATGAGAAAAGAGACCACTCTGTTCTCTCACATATACAATGATATGGATTAATTTTCCCAGGAGAGTCTACAAGGTCTTTTTTTCTGTTTGCATTTCAATTACATTGTATGTGATAAATTTCAAGTACAAATGAATTGCCAAGTGGAAAATTTCTGAGAGCAACTGAGTTGTACTTGACATTTCAGGGTCTCAGTAGCTGAGTAGCTCTCAAAAAGGTCATATACAACTTTCTTGCTCTGCAAAATGCCAAGGGCAACTCAGTAGCAATTGAAAATTGAAAGGGAAATTACATTCTACCCCAAATCAGCAACATAGACTCTGAAGAAGAATCTTGGTTCTATTAATTGCATGATGGGAAAATGGAAAATTGTCCATTGATGTCGAAAAATTTTCCCAATAGGCAGTCATCTCTTTGCATGATTTATGGATATAGTTTTACTACCAATCTACATACACTATGCAAAATGTTCACTTTCTTTCCTTGATTAGTCTTAAATCAAGAATTCTGTCATTAAGGAGGACTTGTAAATTCATATTATTTCCTCCATATTCTTGAAGCTTAATGAACCTGATCCTTTGCCATATTATAGAAAGAAAAAGACGGAAAGAATGCAATATCTGAGCACGCAGATTTCAAAAACTTTTCATTTAAGAAAAATGAGTTTTTCTTTTTGTGGTTGGTCACACAAAATTAGGTTTAGTATAACAGGAATGGAATGGAAGAATCAGAAACATATCTCTTACTAAAATGACTCATGGCTTCATAAGTTAAATTTCCAGGAGCAGGAGATGGTGGTGATGGTTGAAATAGAGCTTCTTTCTGATACATTATGCTGTGTGAAGTAGTTAGGATGCTTAATTCTATGTCAATATCCTAGAAATTTGTCCCATTTTATATGACCTCCCTTCTTCACAGTAGTAGTACTTCAAACATAGGATGGTTCAACTGTCAAGACAAATATGGTATGATTTCACTCATATGTAGAATCTAAAAAAAATGAATAAACAAACAAAAAGCAGAATCAGGCCTATAAATACAGAGAACAAACTGATGATTGCCAGAGGGAGATGGTGTGTGGAGAGGGGCAAAATGTGTGAAGGGGAGAGGGAGATATAGGCTTCCAGTTATGGAATGAATAAGCCATGGGGATGAAAGACATAACATGGGGAATACAGTCACTGGTACTGTAATAGCACTGCCTCATGACAAATGATAGCTACACTTGTGGTGAACATATCGTAATGTATAAAGAAGCTGAATAACTATGTTGTACACCTGAAACTAACATAGCATTGTGTGTCAACTACACTAAAAACAAACAAACAAACAAACAAACAAACCATAAGATGGTTTAAAACAAGGGAAATTCAGGAATTAGTAGATTAATATGTTATTCTGACCATCCTCCCCAGACTGTTAATAAAGTGTCCTAATGAACCACACTGATGTGGTTTTGGTCACTTTTATCATTTATTCATCTTTGTTTTCACTCAATTAATATTCATAGCCTCTACTATGAATTTAGCACTAAGCTTGGGAAAGATACAAATGATGGGCAAAACCAGAAAAGATTGGTCCTTCATCATGGATCTCATGGGTCAGAAGGAGGAAATAAATATTAATAATCCAGAAATAAATAGATCAATAAAGGAAATTTGTGGTGTCATGTAAATACACATGGGGACCAGACTGATTTACATCCAAATCCTCCATCTTCTCCTTCCTAATTTTATTATCATGGGCAAGACACTGGAACTCGCTGAATGTCAGTTTCCTCATATATCAAATGAGGCTATTGATGCCAACCATGTAGGTTTGTTCTGTGAATTAGAAATTATCATGAAAGTTGTCTAATAATAATTGTTATAATGAGTAGACTAAGCCAACTTGTCCCTTTAGAGGACAAGATATCTCCCCCCACCCCCCTTCTCCATCTCTAATAGCTTTCTTAACCTCTGACTCTACCAGAATCCAGGAAGCACACACTTTTTCTATAATTTAAAGTTAGTTTATCAAAGTCATTGCTCAGAAACTGAGGAAAGGCAAAGTAGAATTGCTTTTAATTATGATCTATTGAGTGTATGTCACATACCAAATATTGTGCTGGGTAATTATTGCTAACTTTACCTCCCTGAAAGATTACAACAATATTTGAGATAGATATTCTATTTATCCCAAACTTAAAATGAGGAAATTGAATCTTAGATATATGAAATTACTTGCTTAGATAATATCAGCTGAATGTCAATACTTTCTGCAAAACTATAATGGGGAAACTCAGTTTTCCTCCTGTGTCTTTCTTTTATGTGTGTCTCCTTTACTTTCACACTTCTGCCACAGTCACAACACTCAACTTCCAGTCATTTACGGTCACCAAACATGCAGTTTTTCCCCCATCAAGCAATTCTATGACACCAGTTGAGCGGCCTACAATTTAACTCAATTCTGATACTATCAACTTGGTGATAGTGTCAGACCCCACAGGATAAAGGCTCAGTTCCAGAAGACTGCTTCTACTCTACTTCAGATGTCAATAATTTGTAGTAGATTCCTAGGTTATCCATAGCTTCTGTCTAATTTGGCTACACATTGATGGTTCCCATGGTTCCCTCTTCAGGTTCAATTAATTTGTTAGAGTGGCTCACAGAATTCAGAAAAACACTTACTTAACATTTACCAGTGTATGAAAGGATATGATAAAGAGTACAGATAAACAACTAGATGAAAAGATCCATAGGGCAAAGTCTGGGAGGGTCCTGAGTGTAGGAGCTTCTGTTCCCATCAAGTAGAGGTGTATCACCCTTCCTGTGTGGATGTTTGACAACATGGATTCTCTGGGAATCCCCTACTAGCAGGATTTTATGAAGCCTTCCTTACATAGGCACAATTGATCAATAGGTCCCTTCTCCAGAAAATGGGGGACTGAGGCTGAAGATTCCATGCTGCTAATCATGACTTGGTGTATTTAATGACTAGCTCTCATCCAAGAGCCATTCAGGGTTGCCTCAATAAAGCAAAAAACACTCCTGCCATCCAGGAAATTATAAATATTTCAGGAGCCCTGTGCCAGGAATCTGGGGGTGGACATCAATATACATATTTTCTATTATCTTACAAAAGCCAACATCATTTTACTGTATCTCCCTGGTTTATCTGCCTAGTCTCCTTGCCAGTACTTTCTTGATTTTTGAAATAGTAAGTTGGGATTGTGCATCCTGAATTCTTCTTCCATCTCCTATTCTACACCCTTCTCTTTGGCTATGTTGACGCACGTTGTGTGTGCCAACATTCTGCTACTACTTCTGTGCTCTTGCAGGAACTGGGGCAAATTAATGTTCTTCTAATTGAATGGATGGCTTTCTGGGAAATGATGGCAATTTTATTTAATAGAGCTGCCTGAGCTATGAAAAAGAAAAAAAAAAGCAAAGATGTGATGAAAGACTCTTACCCTGTGAACTGCAAAGAACATCAAGAAAGAATTAGCTGATGAGGCAATGTTTTCCTAATGTGGAAATGGAATGATCAACAATCAATAGCATAAAAGGAAGAGGCAAGCAAGTATATCCCCATGAAAGAGGAAAGGAAGAAATAAAGAAAAGAGACTTTAGTGACCTCATTTACAATTCAGATTTTGCTACTGATTTGGGATACAGGGCAAAAACTGTATCTGCTTTTATATACTTAAGTGCAAAAAATGTGAAAACAAAAACCCCCTACATATTGTAACCCTGGTACCTGCATATAACACAAATAGAGTGAGAACAAATCACATTGTGTAATTGAAGTAGAAAGATTTATTATAAAGGCTGATGGGTGTCAAATTTGCTATAAGTAGGTGAGATAAATAGCTTCAAAAATTTCTTAGAGACTCAAGATTTCTAAGATTCTTTAAAGTTCCTGTGTGTGTGTGTGTGTGTGTGTGTGTGTGTGTGTGTGACAAACTGTACCATTGTCTTATAGGGAATTTACTTAATTAATACACAGAAAGATTTCATCACCTGGTACTCAATAACTCCTTATGCTTACATAATTAATGAATAAATGAACCAGGAGAAAAATCATCTCACTTCTCTTATTTAACATGGGATAAGCTGAAAGTCTAGAGCAATCATTGCTCCAAATTCCTTCTCTAATGAACTAAGGCAATCATCCATGATGGAAGGTTATTCTTTGGAGGAACTGGACAAAAGTAGCTCTAGCAATGGGACATGAGACACACTGGATCACAAGAGTTGCACACTGGGCTGAACACAGGGAGAACAAGTCAAATCGTGCATTCTAAATGGTGAAATTTCCCAGCCTTCTTCCCGCACTCCCTCTCAGAGTTCTGGCAGCCAGACATATAAAGTAGGTTGGAGTTTTGGATTTTATTCTAGGAAAACTGAAAAGGATAGGATAGATCTATAGAAAGTAACATTGTGGGGTAATTTAAGGAAAAGTTGGTTATCTCCCCATTACCCTCCAATGCTGTCCACAAATTAACAAGTTTAGTTTCCATTTAGGTTTTTGGTGGTTCATTTTACACATAAAAGCACAGCTAAGATATTTGATGGATGTATCAAGCATTCCAGATAGCTCAAAAAGCAAACAAAGATAATAGAGATAATATGAAAACTACAGAACAATTAAAATATAGAAATTTAAAAACTCAAGGGCAAAATAAAAGAAAACAATAATAAAGGTATTGAATTCCGCTGCCCCCACCGCTGCCAAAGAAAGAGAAAATAAATGTACAAAAAGAACAACTCAAGAACAGGAAATGCACGTTCATGCAATGCACTGATAAATAGAGGTAATTTCTCAGACACTATGGAGTCATAGAGTACACCCAACCAAACAGATAATGAGAATATGGCAGCCAATAGAAGTATGGGAAGATAAAATGCAAAAAGTAGAACATCACAACATGGGAGTTGTGATGAGAACTCTCCAAGGAATGGGATATAGATGATGTACCTCTTCATAAATTTCTAGAATCCAACTAAATTCTTGTGTTGAGATGTATCTATTTTCTTTCTTTAAAAATATTTATTGGGAGGTATTATCCTTGTCTAAGACCTAATACTATTCTAGAGGTCACTATATTAGACAATCTAAGAATTTCTTTTTTTCTTCTTAAATAATTTATTGTCAAGTTAGTTTCCATATAACACCCAGTGTTCATCCCAAGCGCCCTCCCCCCCAGACAATCTGAGAATTTTTAATTGCACCTATTCCCTGACATAATAATCTAGATGACTATGCCAGCTGATACTTTATTTTCGCTGACACATTTATTAACTTGTTATTTTCTAATTTTTAGTTTCTTGAACATTGTCAGCAGATCACTGTTGAGTAAGTACACAGTACACTGATAATTAACTTTATATATACTTGCTAAGTTTTCTTATATGGATTGCATATTTCCCAATACATAATGTGTAAGCAATGGAGTGGTTCCTCTTGAACATAGTAAGCACAAATGAGTAACTTGTGCTGCTTCTGGATAGGTTTGTGGTATATATTTAAATGTTCTGTTTGAGTACTTGGTTTAAATTGTTTGAATGTATAATCTATTGTTTCTCAGCTTTAGTTATCCCCCAACAGTGTTTGTGTCCATTTCTGTTCAAAAATCTCTAATAAAGTGTCACATTGTACTCTAGGTATTAATTTGCATATCTGCCACTTACGAACTCTTCAAGGATGAAGAAATTGTTTTATGCCATTTTTTTCTCAGTCCCTAGGATGGCATTTTAGCCCCAAAAGGCACTCAATGCATGTGCATGAAATTCATTGATAAATGAAAGTCTTCTCGCAGACACTACGGACTCATGGAGTACATCCAACCAAATGGTATACAACAGTGCCAGAACATAACAATAGGGTAAATATACCTTGCTGGGGCTACGGATATACAAAAGTACAGGGATTTTTAAATTTTTTATTTAGATTTAACTGAGTAGAAAATTAGAAAAATTGAAGTCTAAAATGCAATAGAAATTCTATGGCAGATTGTTGGGGCGAAAAATTAACAGAGTAATTGTGGTTGCATATCTGAGACTCTAGTATTCACATCTTTTTCAGTTTTTAAAATTGTTTTAAGTGGGGTTAGGGGCAAAAAGGCAAGTTGGGGCAAAAAGTACTTACCTCTTTTTATTGTACTGCACATTATTTGTAGGAGGTGAGCTTTCTTCTTATAGAATTACAGAAAATGTTTCAAATAGAAGTTCTCCGTACAAGCTGTGGTTTCATGTTCTTTGGGTAATTTGTCAAAACTATCCTTCTTAATGAAGAATTAGAAACCAGAACCCTATCCATTATTCTTATTTTCTTTATTCATTGTGTTTCTAAGTTTAAAAATGTGCCAGTACAACTCACCTATGACTTGAAAAGAAATTTTCATCTATAGGGTTTCTGACTCCCCCCAAAAAAGAGGACAATTCCTCCCACTCTCAAAGCACTCACACACACACAAACAACAAAAAACATTACCTTGAGCTATGTAAGGTGTGGTTTCCTCTTTTGGAGGGATATTTGTGGGTCGAGGTGTAGGGGCAGGAGGTCTGTTTATAATAAAAGACCGACTCCCAAGTTTTTTCTTTGTACTCATATTGGCCAATATCATGTCATAATCACTGTCTTCAATCTCAGCAAATGTATATGGGTCTTCCTCCTTCTCCATTTCATTTTCTCCCCTTTCTTCTTCGTTAGCTTCACCTCCCGTTTCTTGTCTTGCTCCAAGATCACACCAGCTTTGACTTCTTTCCATTTGGCCTTCCACCATTTTCCCTGCTTATGAAATATTTAGGTGGTGGTTACTCTTTTATTATGTGCAATATTATTGATGTCCTTCTGTCACTGTTTTGAAACTTCCCCCACCCAAATAATTTATATATGATCCTATATATTTCAAAAAGAAAAGTGAACTATATAATTTACTACCATCCTCCTGCAGTTTGTAATTAACTTTGCTTTTAAAAAAAGTTTAGGGTGCCTCTCTGGCTCAGTCAGAGGAGCACTTGATTCTTGATCTCAGGGCTGTAAGGTTGAGCCTCACACTGGGTATAGAGATTACTTAAAAATAACATCTTAAAAAAGTGTTTAAAACACAGATTTGTCGGGGCACCTGGGTGGCTCAGTTGGTTAAACATCCGACTTCGGCTCAGGTCATGATCTCACGGTTTGTGGGTTCGAGCTCTGTGCTGACAGCTCAGAGCCTGGAGCCTGTTTAGCATTCTGTGTCTCCCTCTCTCTCTGACCTTCCCCTGTTCATGCTGTCTCTCTCTCTCAGAAATAAATAAAACATTTAAAAAAAAACCACATCTTTCTCTAAAAACGCATAAGCATATAAATACATTCCACCTAGCTTATAAGGGATTTACTATCAGAAATTTGAAGGACAAAACTAAGGCTTAAGTTCCAAATGCTTTGAAAACTTATTTTTCAAGCAGAATATGCTAAGATTTTTTTTTCCATTTGAAGTCATTTTACCATTCATAGGGCATGCACTGGGTATTTTGTGTAACATTCAATTTCTCTGAAAATGACAGGGGGGATAGCCAAACGTGCCATTACTTGCTTTCTTACAGTAAGTCTCACTGTAGCTTGACAAACAGGTTTCAGAAATGTAACTCTTGATTTCTATAAGCCAGCATGAGCCTCATTCTTAGATAAAGGGCACTGAAAGTATGGTTTGTGACATGATGGTATGGATAATCAAAGGTTTAAGATTAATTCATATGAAAAGACTAATCTTTTATGGTTTTAATACTCAGAAAAATCTTTAATTTTTTTAAAGAAGGCATTAAAATGTTTTAGTAGTAGTTATTTAGAAGACAAAGGTATCACATACTTTGTTTAATGAGTAATGGAAAAAAATTGAATCCTCTCTGTCACACCATTGAAAATTTTTATTAAAAATTAGACTTAAAAATGTTTTAATGTTTATTTTTGAGAGAGAGAGAGAAAGAGAGAGCGAGCGAGAGAGAGAGCAAATTAGGGAGGGGCAGAGAGCAAGGGAGACACAGAATGTGAAGCAGGCTCCAGGCTCTGAGCTGTCAGCACAGAGCCCTATGTGGGTCTTGAACTCACTGAGCACAAGATCATGACTTGAGCTGAAGTTGGACGCTCAACTGACTGAGCCACTTAGGGGCCCCAAACATTAGACTATTGACAAATGTTTTGCTTAAAGCATTAATGAAAACAATAAAATGGAAAGAATTTAAGTCATTGACTTAAAAAATCATTGCTTTTCTGGGCTGTTCTGAGAGATCATGCATGTGAACGAAGGGAGAACTACTCTCCTTCCTCTTTGGTGACAATCTGACCAAATAATTTCTAGGTTACTTTTGGGGACTTTAGTGGAAAGATGTAGAAGCTTAGGGGAATGACAAGTTGAAGAGCAAATAAAAAGATATTATTTTAAGGACCTCAGCAATTGTATGGGTAGGCTTATAAGGATAGAGTCCGAGGTCCTTCCCTGACCGAGTCTTAGATGTGATTGTTTCAACCAGTTTAAGCCAAGAAGTATTAATGGCTAAATGCCCACCACTAAGTTCCAAATCAGCATGTTTTGCCTTTCTCCCTATGAATAATACGGCACTGAGATTTTGACTTCCTGACTTCTGTTTCACTGACAGCATAACAGGTGAAACCAGATTAAGTGTGTGGGAAACATTTTTACAGTGTTTCATTTTTAGCGGAATGTGTCAACTATCTTACTTTTATCAACCCATTTCCTGAGCTGTTAAACTCTCTTTGTTTCTCCACCCACCTTCCTTCCCAACTCTTGCTAAAGTTGTGCTTGTACACCAGAAATAAGCCATTTTTCTTTTTTGTTTTCCAGTGTATCAGGTTCTACTTTTCATGTCGGAGTGGGGCCTGAGCATCTTCAAACCAAGTTGTGCATGAATAAATAAAGACGAAACGAAATCGTGCCCCTCATTCTAATTTTTGCAAAAGAAAAAATTAGTAGCAAAGTGTGTAACAAAGAGAAGGATCTTAAAAGCTGAGGACACCTGTTTATAGACGTATTTGATACATTCTAATTACAGACTTTATGGTCTTAGGTCTGAGTCAAAGAGGAACTATAGTGATTGTGGCCTTGCAAGTCTGTCCCGAAGATAAAGAGGGACAATGTGTTTTCAACAAGTGTTCTATAGTGTTTTATATTGTTATTATTTTTCTCCAGAGTATATGTCCATAAATCCATTCTGGGGAATCTGATGCTTAGGACAAGAGGAGGTGGCCCTTCCTCTTTCAGTAATTTGAGGGCATGAGGAAACTCTTCCCAGGAATCAATTCTTAAGGTATCACTAGCTAAAATCAAAGAATCCATACAAATTCCCTGGCAAAAAAAAAAAAAAAAAAAAGTTGTAGCTTCTAGTATCATGCTCAAAGACCATACTCAAAGAATTTTAAGAAAAAACATTGACATGTTATTCTCCACTTACTTCCAATATGAGCCCTATGAAATGATGAGGCCAAAAGTAACACTGCACGTAAAATGTAAAAGTATAAAGTTTTAAAATAAAATGTGTGGATTTTGTTTTATTTTGCTTCTTATATTTGGTACTTTTCAGAAGATATACTTGGCAACATTACACTTCTAGTTGTAGATATCTGGGGAATGCTTTCTGTAGAGTAGTTTCAGGCCTCCTAACCAACATACTAGATATAAAAATTTACATTAGGGAAAAGACGATTTATTATTAACTCCTTTAAGAGATTTAACTTGGGGCGCCTGGGTGGCTCAGTCAGTTAAGCATCCGACTTCGGCTCAGGTCATGATCTCACGGTTCGTGGGTTTGAGCCCCGCATCGGGCTCTGTGCTGACAGCTCAGAGCCTAGAGCCTGCTTCAGATTCTGTGTCTCTCTTTCTCTCTGACCCTCCCCTGCTTACGCTGTCTCTCTCTCTCAGAAATAAATACAAAACATTTTTAAAAATTTTAGAAAAGAGATTTAACTTGATAGAAGACAACTTTGTCTTCTTAACAATTTATTTTAATAATTATATAAAATTATTCATATCTGTAAAAAGTGAGAAAATATATGAGAATTTTATTGACGGTGTACTGCTTACCTATGTCTCTTTCCCCACCCCCAGTATTTTTCCCCCTTAAATAGTTTCCCCTAATTGTCAAGTTGGTTTACATATAACATCCAGTGCTCATCCCACAAGTGACCATCCCCCATGCCCATCACCCCTCTTCCCCTCTCCCCCACCCCCATCAGCCCTCAGTTTGTTCTCGGCATTCAAGAGTCTCTCATGGTTTGCCTCCCTCCCTCTCTCCAACTATTTTCTCCCTTCTTCTCCCTCAAGGTCCTCCGTTAAGCTCCTCCTAATTCACCTATATGGGCAAACATATGGTATCTGTCCTCTGCCTGGCTTATTTCGCTCAGCATAACACCCTCTAGTTCCATCCATGTGGCTACACATGGCCAGATTTCATTCTTTCTCATTGCCATGGAGTATTCCATTGTATAGATATACTAGATCTTCTTGATCCATTTGTCAGTTATGGACACTTAGGCTCTTTCCATGTTTTGGCTATTGTTGAGAGTGCTACTGTGAACATTGGGGTACATGTGCCCCTATGCATCAGCACTCCTGCATCTCTTGGGTAAATTCCTAGCAGTGCTACTGCTGGGTCATAGGTCCCAACTCCCAGTATTGATACACCTACCTTCCTGATCTATGGCAATGGTCTCTCAGAGCTTGGTGCATAGTAGGTAATCAAAAAATATTTGTTGAATGAGCAAAAGAATGAGAGGAGTGCCCATTAGGTTTTCCATACTTTCCATTAAGCAGGACTTTTCATCTCTAAATTCAAAGTACATGACCTTAGTAAAGGTTTATGTTCATCAACTTGAAACTCTAGAGACACAGGACCTTCAAGGATATAAATGCTAAATTTCATGGCTTCAAAATTCACTTTTTGAAACAGTGTTTATTCTACTTTATAGCCCTCTAGCTAAAGTATAATGGCAAACAGAGTTTTAATAATAGATATTTCTTTAGTCTTATTAAAGTTTCATGTAAGAACATATTTTGGATTTGGAAATTATGTGTTAAACAGTAATCAATAATTGTGGGTGATAATTAGTGACTGTAAGAATGACCCCAGAGCTGGAAGTGTGTTAGGCTGTTGAACACTCCAGCCAGAAAGTCTAATATGGAACCCACACCATCCCCGTCCTCCTCGTCCACCCCTCCCCCCAACTCCTGCCCCCGTTACACACAGTAAATCTTGCATCCGGGAACAAGTGCAATCACGGCCATTTAACTGTTCTTCCACTTTAGCAATATATTTAGTGTTCTTAGACTTTGGTCTCCATGCTGTGTGAGAAACCCTTTACCATTTGCTTCCCCTGCAGCTACCAACAGAGTGGCGTGCCCAAGGTCATTTTCAAATCTGTAAAATATTAGCTTTTTCCTTTTGCCGGGTGACTTTTTTTTTTTAAAGGAAACTTGTCATTTACTTTTCTACATGATGCTTGAGGTTCATTTTATGTGAAGGAGTACAGCCTCTTTCCAAGTTTTATTTCTTTACTTACTTGAAGGTTTGTAATGAGACTGTTCTAAAAGAAAGGAAGGGAGGGAAAGAGGAAGGAGAGGAGGTGGGAAGGGGAGAGAAAGGGGGTATAGAGAGAAAGAAAGAAGACAGAGAAAGGAAGGAAGGAAGGAAGGAAGGAAGGAAGGAAGGAAGGAAGGAAGGAAGGAAGGGAGGGAGGAAGGAAGGAAGGGA